>NC_047514.1:17807976-18107976 GCF_902827115.2 Pseudochaenichthys georgianus | reverse complement strand
CTTGAGCCAGACATTTTTTCCTCCGCTCTGTGTCAGTGGGGAAGCCGTACATTCGTACTCCTTTCTCTGAGCGATTTGAGCATCCCCAGGCAGCACAGCAAACCATGGTGGCGACTAGGAGGCAGCACAGCAAACCAGGAGGAAAAGGCACAGACAAACTGTGCAAATATGCTATTCAATGTGTATTGAACTCCATGTATTTGCAATGGATGTTCCTAAAACAACACATTTAACATCATCATCATCATCATGCTGCTGCTGCTGCTGCTGCTGCTGCTGCTGCTGCTGCTGCTAGTCACCTGTAGGTCTCCTGTCCTTTCTGAAAGCCATAAAGATGACATTAGTCATTTAGATAACTTGTGTCCTCAATTACCAGGGGATTACTGAAACTACCATGAATTTAAGAAAATGGTAGAAATGAATCTAATCTGAATTTTAAAGCATTACTTTAGATCCCCTCCCTCTAAATGTATCAATAAACATTAGAAAGTGATGCTCCTGACTACCATACAAGTTTAAGAAGATAATATTGGTTTGAAAGAATTCAAAGCTATAAATAAACAGCAACAGGCTCTTTAACCAAGGCACTGTTAGCCTAACATGTAAACTAGTTGTTCACACTAATCCTAATATTATTACTTAATATTAGCTCATTCTATTTTATTTTTTAAAACATATTGATGTAAATACATACACATATCGATTTGTTGTATAAATATTGCAAATCAAAACCTTTATTCACTAATGATTACCAAAAATCGTAGTTCTATCTCCTGTTATCAATGCATTCACATTGCCCGCCATGAACTTCCGGGGAACGATCCTCGTCTACATGAACCACGTGACGATAACCGTTTTTGGACTTCCGTTGTCGTAACTCTTCTATTATATGGCTCTGGGCCTACCTGCCTGTCAGCCTTCCATCGGGGCACAAACTTATCTCGTGCCCTCATTGGTCATGTGCGCGTTCGTGTGTGTTGGAGGAGGGGCTCTATAAGGAAGTGGCAGATTTTCTCCGGTTGTGTATTTTCAAATTCTTGCGATCTCGATCCGGTTTCTCAAACTTACCTACCCCACCTTTAAACGTAAAGCCATAATAACAAAACAAATAATATTTTATTATGCAAATTACAACGGAGTTTCACATAAATCATGTAAAACAACTTTAATAAGAAAAAGGCCCCGTGGCTTTTTATATGAATACGATATTATTTATTGAAAATGTGGGCAAGGCTTAGAATGTGCTGCTCTAAACAGAGCTTCGTCGACGTTCATCATGTCCCTCTGTTGCTTCTCAAGGCCTTAATGCAGGTGGAGCTTAACAAACCAGTCCAAGCACAAGTGTGCCTCCACTCTCATTAGACATGGGGAGTGGGCCGACCCTCAATGACTGTGGTCATAATGAGATTGTCCCCCTCTTGTTTGCATGTTGTTTACCCATAATCACATACAGGATTAAACTCTCAGGCAACTGTGGCATCTGCAGCAGCTTGTAGTGGAAACAATGTAATTCTTTCCGGATGTTCTACCTCTGGTTAGAGGAGTGTGCTGTTTTATTTGTTTGTTTGGTAGTGGCTGTCTGTTGTTCTGCCTCCTGATCAAGACAGGACTCCTGCAGACCCCGACCCAACGTCTCGATGGGCAGGAGCAAGGATGCAACGCCACCCAGCAGACAGAAGATCAAGTAAAACGACAAGGTCGCACTCACTGATTGTCTGAGCATCACCTGAAACCAAAACACAAAATGTGAGGTGGAGAAACAAACAGCCTGAAGGAGCCAAACTTGAGTGTTGCTGGAACTAGTTTATTTCTAAAGTGCGAGCAGAGATGGTCACTTATGCCCCTTTCACACCAGCGCCTTTTCAGCTCCGGCTCGGAGCTAGAGCCTGAAAAGCGCCGGGTTTTCCAGTTCACACCGGAGCTGCGCCGGCTCTTAGCTCCGGAATCCGCTTCATTTCCAGCTCCAAAAAATTGTCGGTCCAGAGGCAAGAGCTTTGGAGCTAAGAGGTGACGTCGCTTACGTCTCTCTTACGTCGAGGCGTGCAGGAAACTAAACCCACCTCCCATGGGTCGACTGTTATGCCTGCCTACAAGCAGTAGTGCCTATAAACACACTTTATAAAGTCAGGCAACACTAACCAGGCTTCGTGTGGTTCTGTTTATTTGTGCCTTACTTTGACCATCCGTTCACTGTTATCGATCATTGTGGAGAGAGGCAGACGTGTTGTTTTGTATTATTGCAGCTATCGGATGCAAGTAGTCAGTTTAGCTTCGGTTGCTATGCTAACATCACCCGTTTTATACCAGAGAAACTTTCATAACAGCGTTGTGATACCAAACAGTGTCAATTCAGACTGACACACATTCACTTAGGCTAAGGGGAACTGGGGAGATGCATCAGCTGCTTGTGTGAGTCGGACAGTGAATACTTTAGAGCGGCCGCTGCAGTGTGAGCTAACCGGGAGCTAACGGGAGAATAAACTCCCGTGTAAGAGCAGCCAATACTGCAGCGGTCGGTAAATGCTGCAGAAACACATTAATAAACAATGAACCACGGCACTCTGGAGCAAAGTATAAGGTTGGAGAAGTCGTTATTCAATTTATTCTGGCTTCGTGTGATTAAAAGCAACACGATCATCGACCCGACGCAGTTGTTGTTGTTGTGAGCTGCCGTAATGGCTGCCGTTGGGGGGCAAATCAGCGATGTAAACGGTGACGTCATGACGCAGCAAGGGCAGCTCTGGGGCGCCAGTGGGCGGTGTGCACAGAGCGGGAGCTGAAAAGGGAAACCGGAGCTGAACCAGAAAAGCTCCCGCTCGGAGCTAGAAACTGAAAAGCGCTGGTGTGAAAGCCGCATTAGAGTTTGTTTTGTTTTTATTATTTTATTTTCTCATTATTCATTGTCTCAAGTGACTTGTATTTCTTGGCTGCATTGACCTTATCCTTATTTTTTATATTTTTCAGTTTTTCTTTATTTGAATGTCTATGTATCATTTTGTAAATCTTTTTTAAAAAAAAAGAAAACAGTTAAAGTTGATTGAAATTATTATTATTCTTGTCATTTTGCATACCTGTGCCACAAAGGGGGTAATCAGGGCCCCCACCCTGCTTACCGCACTGGAAGTCCCCATTGCTAAGGCTCTCGTTTCTGTCGGGTACACCTAATGTGAAGAGAGAGTATTACGGCCAGACCAGTTCAAGTAATCTAAAAACAAATCATTGCTGTTAGCGTGGTAAAATGGTTTGTAAACCTACCTCTGGTGTGTAAACAAAAGCAACTTGAAATCCTGCAGAGATGAAGGCTCTGGCAATAAATATGCAGATAGTAACAGATAGCCTGCATGGACAGAAAGACAGACACAAAGAGTTAAGAGGTCAGTCATGATGATTTGATATTTCGCTGTTATGCTAATGTGACAAAATAACACAAACTCACCTCCCGATACAAGCAAATAAGGGCAGTATGCACAAAGAAAACATGAAGAAACACAGAGCCAGGCTCTTCTTTCTGCCAATACGGTCAATTGCAAAGACGATAAGTAAAATACCTGAAAGAAACAACAAAAACAAAACCTGATGTGGCAGTAAAGAGTTGTACAAACACAGTACGCAAAAACTACAATTATGCACCCTAAGCAAGGCAAGTTTATTTATATAGCACTTTTCAACACAAGGCAATTCAAAGTGCTTTACAAAAAATGAAAGACATTAAGAAAATGGCATTTAAAATCAGTCATTAAAAAGAAAAGACAATAAAATAAACATTAAAAGAAAAAATACATGGATAAAGTTACAGTGCAGTTTAAGATGTGAATAGTTCAATTAAAAGCAGCGACAAAAATAAAAGTCTTCAGTCTGGATTTAAAAGTAGTCAGAGTTGCAGCGGACCTGCAGGTTTCTGGGAGTTTGTTCCAGATATTTGGAGCATAATAACTGAACGCTGCTTCTCCATGTTTAGTTCTGACTCTGGGGACAGAAAGCTGACCAGTCCCTGAAGACCTGAGAGATCTGGATGGTTCATCATTTAGCAGGAGGTCAGAAATGTATTTTGGGCCTAAACCATTCAGTGCTTTATAAACCAGCAGCAGTATTTTGAAATCTATTCTTTGACACACAGGAAGCCAGTGTAAAGACTTCAGAACAGGAGTGATGTGATCCACTTTCTTAGTGTCAGTGAGGACTCGAGCAGCAGCGTTCTGAATTACAGCTTTCTAATAGATTTTTATAAGCGACTGCCTTAAACAACACCAGCTGACCTGCGACGGAAATAAACGAGAGCTTAGAAATCAACAAAAATAAATACGTTTAGAACACTATTCAATAAAAGGTATGTAAATACAAATGCAAAGTGAGCTTTATTTGAAACATATTCCTTGGCATTAATATGTTTTTACATCTACTTTACATTTGTCATTATGGCTCCTCAGTGGGGTATTGTATAAATAAAATCTATTGGTTCTTGAATTTAAGCAAAAAGTATATCCATGTTGTGAAAGATTTCGTTATGGATGGATACTAAAATATGGAGGAACCTGTATATCATCCCAACACTGTTTGTGGCAGCAGACCATGGAAGTCTTTACCAAAACGTTTCAAGTTACAGCTCTGAAAACAGCTTAAGAGGAGCGTTTTACCTGGGAATTCAGCCAAGGTGGTCCATAAAATGTCTTTGTAGTCACTTGATGTCAAATATTTGCATTCCAGACTACAGCTTGCTTCAATCTTGGCCCCTTGAATTGCTATAAAGAAAAGGACGGTTGTTTTTGTTGTTTGTTCCAATTTAAGAAACAAAATGACAATGAGTTGCTCCTACCTGTACATAACGGTCCAGCTTGGAATAGCTCAGTAGTCAAGAGTACTATCCCGTAGTAGGAGAAGGCATTTGCAAACCTTTGGATAAAATAACAACACAGAGTTCTAAGTTGTGTAGTGTTAAATGTAGCCTTTTGTTCCAACTACTATACAAGACAAATTACATTACATTACATTGCATTTAGCTGACGCTTTTATCCAAAGCGACTTACAATAAGTACATTCGACCAGGAAGACACAACCTTGAGGAAAACAGAATCATATAAGAACATCAGGTTTCAAAGAACCAATCGTTTCAAGTGCTGCTCAACTGGCTATAGATAAGCCAGTCCTTTATTAGTATATAAGTGCTCTGTTAGCAGTTCTTTGTTAGTCATTCTATCGCTCGAAGTGGAGTCGAAAGAGATGAGTTTTCAGTCTGCGCCGGAAGGTGTGTAAGCTTTCTGCGGTCCTGATTTCAATGGGGAGCTCATTCCACCATTTTGGAGCCAGGATAGCAAACCCACGTGTTTTTGCTGATGGGAACTTGGGTCCCCCTCGCAGCGAGGGTGCAGCGAGTCGTTTGGTTGATGCAGAGCGTAGTGCACGTGCTGGGGTGTACGGTTTAACCATGTCCTGGATGTAGGAAGGGCCAGATCCATTCGCAGCATGGTACGCAAGTACCAGTGTCTTGAAGTGGATTCTAGCAGTTACCGGAAGCCAGTGGAGGGAGCGGAGGAGCGGCGTGGTGTGGGAAAATTTTGGAAGGTTGAAGACCAGACGAGCCGCTGCATTCTGGATGAGCTGCAGAGGTCGGATGGCACATGCAGGTAGACCAGCCAGGAGGGAGTTGCAGTAGTCAGACAAATCTCAGCATTATGTTACCTGGTCCGCTAGGAACCATCCACTACTTTTGTAATACTACCTGGGCAAAGGTGTGCACCGTGTTAAATTCATTTGAGGTAATTTGAGTAAGCACAGTTTTATTCAGGAATATGTAAGCAGAATAACAACCAAAATAAAACATTTGGACACTATATTTTGACACAGGAGCCTCATTCAGTTAATGTTGCATTCAAGTCTTTACTCCCAGACTAATAACCACAATACAACAAAGTGAACCGCAAGGTTTTTTCAACTTAACTGGGTCGGTAATCCAGACTTGACTAAATAACTACCTCTGACTGAAATTCCAGATGAAGAAAAGTTAAAGAATAGAGGGAATTAGACACAAACCATATAAACCAAAGAAGCAGAGTTGTCTTCCGATACTGAGGAGTGAAGAGATCATTAATCCTTCCACGCTCATTCTGTGAAATGACAAAAACAGAAAGTGTATTTCTTAGTCTTTGTAATCAAGCATTGTTTTGGATACTCATCTGCTCTCTCTGAATAAGACAGGAACATACAGTATATGGCTTAACTGACCTGTTGATTGCCGACAAGCTTCCCTTTAGGCATAGGCTTGCCATTGTCTTTGGCAATGCGTGCTAAAGTGTCCATGGCCTTCCCTGTTTTTCCCGTCAGGAGATGAAAGCGAGCACTTTCAGGAAGCCACTGTGCATCACAGAAAGCTCAGTCAAGAACCTGAAAATCAGCTGTCTTTTATTGGAATTACCAAAATACTTACATGGCAGAGGCATAGAAACACTGCCATCGGTAAACTGGAAAAAAAGAGCAGCCACCTCCAGCCCAGAGTGGGCATTATCAACAGAGCCAGGAGGACCTCGAACACAGAGCCAATCGCCCAGAACACCTAAAGCACACATTACATGAGCAGTATATTAAGTCGGTTTAAAGGTTCAACACTGGAATAAAGTACAAGTCATGCAGTAACGATAAAAACACCAAAGTACCGCAATCAGCATGATGTAGGTGCCTCTGGACTTCACTGGAAGGAATTCAGAGTATAGTGTCACCCTAAAAAGAGACCACATGTTTGTTGCAAATCATTTAAAGGCTATTCAAATGTGCTAGTCCGTCATAAAAACAGAAGTTGAACTTACGACTGTGGAACTCCTCCAATGCCAAAGCCTACAAGGCCCCGCAGAAACAGGAGCCAGCCGTACACAGGAGCCAAGGAACTCAACACGCCGTAGGTCAGAGCCCAGCAGATAGACATCGTCAGACCCTGAGACAAAAAACACACACGTTTAAAATCTAATCATACATTAAAAACAATAATTCATAAATGAAAATCTCATAAAGTAGACTTACTGTTTTCCTGCCGTACGTATCGGACACATTCCCCCATAAAGGTGACCCGATACCCATTCCTGCAAACACTACCTAAGAAAAAAAAAGAGTGAACATCTTTACATATTCTAAAATGTAAAAGTTGTGGAAATAACATGCAACCTTGCCACAATTAGCTTATCGCCTTATTCTAGGATTTATGGACATTAGCTCAGTTTTTATGCTGGGTTTCCCCAACCATTATAAAACTTGGGCATCGCATTATATGCATTTTTTTTAACAGCAGAAGATGAGAGTACATTTGTATTCATCGTTTTGGTGGTGTGTTTTAATAGTATTTATGTCTGTTATTTTTCAGGATATTTTTGAATGTTTCCACATTTCAATTCCAATATCTGATTATTATAAATCTAATCAATAATATTGTTAATCACAATTATTTCTGGATAGTCAACAGTCCAACAAAGGTAGTTATTGTGACAGGTCTAATACAATGTTTTTAAAAATATGTGAAATGGACTTTACCGATGTTATGAGAGCCACTTGGTAGCCGGGCAGCTTCCACTCACAATGCAGCTGGGGGGCCAAGATACTCAGGATCATCATCTCCATGGCGTCTGCAACCTGCTCTCAGAGAGGCCCAGCGCTGCATGAGACACATCTATTTTCTGGAATTCAGAGGGAAATCCTTTCTGCACGTTTAAGCATTCTTACCCATGAAAGTCCTGTGACGACAGACATCTTCCACTGGAACTTTCCAAAGCCGATCGCCTCCAGAGCTTCGTCCACTGTGAAGGTTTCTGTGAAAGGGAAAAGAAGACAGTGACTGCAGGTTTACTGTGAATAAATGTTGACAGAATGGCTCAATAATCTTACAAGCACAACATAATGAGATAAAATGATGGGTAAGTATGAAATAAAAAAAATGATTTCAAAGATGAAGCCGACTACACTTAATCATGCCTTGTGTAAAAAGAAAAAGCACATCATTGAGGTATTTTGTCTTTTAAAATAATGTATTCTTAATGCTTCTTTGTACATTGTATAAGGGAAATAGTAGACTTTCTATGCACATTTTTTTTACAGCTATCACTACTAATACTTCTACAAGCAAAGCATTATAATAATTGATTAAATATGACAACATGTTTTTAGATGAAACTAACAAAAATAATACAAAGAAATTAAATGATCTTTATGCTGACCAACTACAACATTAAAGCACTGCTCACAACATAATGCATCAACAAAAATGATGGAAACAATGTAATGATGAAACCCTGACAGTGGCCATTCTGTTGCATGATGAATACATTCACTTTTAGCAACCTTTCGAATGCAGATACATTGTGGTGTTTCAGTATGGCATAGCTACTTTTACCTTAGTCAATTCAGAAGAGCTTGTATCCTTCATGTGTACAAACATGACAATTAAGAGTGATCTACAAACCCTCATGTTGATCCAATCCACACACGGTTGCAGACTGTCTTCCCTCTGAGTCCACTCCTGCCGAGGCTATAGTGCAGATCCCATTATCTATGCCCTGGTCCTCATCGCTTTGACCCACCAGATTTACCCCACTCCTAAATCTCAGTACACCAAAATTAGACATTCAGGCCTTAGTCACAACATTTCCTATTGCATCACAGTTTATTTCTATGTGGCAACACTTTGATATGTAAACACAACAACAGGTTCCATGCTACCTGTTAGCATTACAAACATGAAGAAATGCAGAAGTAAAGTTATGTGGAGGATTTACCTCCCTTCATGATTGGTCCTCCGCTTGTCGGTAACATTGTCTTTTCTGCTCCACAGGTCCATTTCAGGTTTAAGTGTTAAAGAGCTGTGACTTCAATCACACAGTTGAGCACTGATCAAACCTGCTGCTCCAGTCAGTTTGCACTGAGACACCTTATCCCAGAACATACCTTAGGTAAAGAAAGGGGCGTGGTCAGACCAGGAAATAACATTGAACTGTTGTGCAGAAGTGAATCAGAATCAGAATACCTGTTTAGAGAGGCGAAGTCACGCCCATCTAAATTATGTTTTGAAGTCAATGGAGAAAGAAAACTTATCTTTCGATCCCGTTTGAATTGTGCCATGAATTACACATATGATGTTTGTCAATCTTAAAATATTATTTCCATATAAAATAAGTCACAGTTTGTCGTAAAACTGTTGAAATATAAGACTATGAAAAATATGCAACAAGAAAGGCTACAAATCCCAGAATCCCGTTCCCGCATGCTGGCTCTTACGGAACCGACTAACTCCCCTTTTGTGTATGTACAGCTCTCAACATGCCCAGACTTGTAGTGATTTTCACGTCTTTTAAAACTTTCCGCCTCATTCTGAAAGAAAGAAGTGAAATGTGCCAACGTGACGGCCGTCTTGGTGTGTGGTGCGAGATGGGAGTTGTAGTTCATTGAGCAGTTTCACAAAAAAAAAGTGTTACTTCACAGTTTTACGACACATTTTATTTTTTTTGACTTGCAAAATCATCTTTTAAATTGACAAACATCATATGTGTAACTCGTGGCACAATTCAAACGGGATCGAAAGATAATCTTTCTCTCTCCATTGACTTCAATACATAATTTTTCCGAAATAAGGTCCCATGGAGCTCCCACCGGAAAGGGAGGGACTTCGCCTCTCTATTAGTCCCACAGAGGGGAAATGTACGTTGTTAAAGCAGTAAAAGAGCCACAGACAGCTTAATGTTACATAAATTACGTGCATAAAAAAGTATTAAAGTAAAAAAAAGTTATAATATAATAAAAAATATAATAAAATCAAAGGTTACACAATTTACAAGAGTAAAATAGAGTTTTGAAGGTTAGTTTAGCAAAGTATGTCATCCATATTTGTTGAAATATAATTTCCAGAAATTATAGATTTATTATAAATAGGGATGATACAATCAAAACTGGTAAACACTTTGCATATTTCAGCTTAATCTCTTAGTGTTTCTTTGGGCAAAAACAAGACACAACAGACTACAGAGTCAGTTTTCGAGTATATCATTGTTTTCTTAACTTAATCTCCCTGCTTTATTTGTTTCTTTATTCGCTTTGTACTGCATTGAGAGAAGCCTACACAATTCCTTTGTACCTGAGTATGACAATAAAGATATTCTTTAAGTGAATAGTAATAAAATACCTAACATAAATCTATGTCTCTCATCTAATCTCAGTAAAGATAAATCAAACTGTATTAATCTCCCCTCGCCTCCTTTATAAAGGCTCTAAATGTATGTTCTAATCCAGTGGGATTTACATCAAGTACAACAGTAAACCAAGTGTAAGCTTAATTAATTGATCACAAAAAATTAAAGCAAACACAGAGAGGTCATGTGTTTCATGGCCCTTACACTATTCCTCTCACCACAAGAAGGTGACATAAGAGTAAATAATATGTGCTTAAAGTGTCAATAGCCTGAAATTTAACAAATATTTAATATTATTCAACAAAGGAAGGGTTACACGTGATATATCCTAAAACGACAGCACTTTGGATCACCTGTTATAGCCTGCAGCTGACAGCAGGCTGTGCTCTCACCCTTCTTGTGTTGGTTAAATATCCAGAAGGCCTTCTCTGGAAAGTTGTATGAGTTCATAGCTGCAAGTATGTTTGCTCATAACCAACAATCAATGTGCTAATTATACTGTAAGAAAGCTAGAAGTTAAAGGAAGGTTTTATTTAGGGCATTGTATTCTGTCTCAATAGCAGTAGTACTTTGTGTATCATGTCTGTGGGAACAGCGCAGACTTCGAAGAGGCTTTACTTTCCTCCTCTGACACCCGCTAAGATATCTACAGTTTCTCAAACAGTATTCTACTTGCTAAACCGATAGAGCAGTGGTTCTCAAAGTGTGGTCCGCGGACCACTGGTGGTCCGTGAGCGCCCCCTAGTGGTCCGTGAGTATATAGGTGACATTTCACATTTGAAATTAATTAAAGTTTTCCGCACTCTCGCGCAAATATTTCCGCAATGGAGCAAGCTTAAGTTTAACTTTCAATTGCATCATATATGATGCAATTAAACACCTTCATCACACATGTTACCACTTCTTTGTACCAGTTTCAGGCGATTTGTAATCTGTTCTAGAAAAACGATGTGTCTTTGGATATTTGTGGAGTTAGGTGGTCCACGAGTGTTTTTTTATTGGTTAAGTGGTCCTTGGTATGAAAAAGTTTGAGAAACACTGCGATAGAGCATATGAAACGCACTTAAAAATAACACACATGATACTTATCTTAGGAAAATGGTCAGCAGTAATGTGAAAAGAAGATGATATTCTTTTGTATGTGAGCAGCATACAGAAACACTTTAATATTAGTATTTTACTTTAGTAGTGTCTTTAACTTGTGAAAATATTGCATCACATTGTCATGATTTCTAAAATGTCGGACATTTTATCAGCATATTTGTATTAATCGTTTACACTTTTCTCTTATCCTGCATAATCTTTTTGTAAGGTGCCACCATAACAAAAAAACAATGAAGCCACTACTTCCTACATTTAGGAAGTATTATAGCCTACCTTCATTTTACACATATTTCTTCTGAAAAGTAACTTTAGCCGTCAGATAAAAGAACAATAATTCCCTAAAGTGCCATAGAAAGGAAAAACTAAGAGTACTACAGTAGTTACGGTACTTGAGTAAATGTACAATCAATGCGGTAAGTTGTATGGACATGGCCTAAAATGTGGTGACCCAGTTGTCTACATATACCATGATTTATTTTATTACACCTGGAACATGTACATTTCCCAATTGAAAGTATAGCCACAGGAGGACGTTATGTCTGTAACTGATATACACTTTCTGTCCTCTGCAGCCCTGCGACTGAATAAGGCCGGCCTGAAAATAAAATCTGTAGAAAAGTAGGACACTGTGAGGACATGCTGAGGCTGCTGCATTATGGGACGGTCATAAATACAGGTAGAAGATACATCGCGTCCCTCTGTCCTCACATCCTGTGGTCACTTCAGCTGCTCGGCCAGACTCACACAGATCATCAGCAGAGCTTTACTGATTTGAAGACATGGACAAAAAGGTAAGCTTATTTAGATATAAGTCTATATTGATTAGATATCTACTGTGTATATCTATCCCACAAAAATTCCATTTATATGCACATTTTGTCTTGAACAGCTGATTTTGTACTTTAGTGATTGTATGATTTTTTTCACTGAATGCTCTACTTCCGAAAACAATAGCCTCACAGCTTGTTTCGGCCTTAGGAGTCATGCCCTGTGGACAACAATCAGTTTTGCTCACATAAATAAAGGATTACTTGAATGTTTAGCTGTTTGGGACTAATTGGGCATGTGAATATTTATTTGGACAAGTGGTGGGTCAAGGACAAAAAGTTATCCAGCTTATCCTTCAAGGTTTGCCGGTGTTCGGTACCTTGCTCAAGGGCACCAAGGCCGTGCCTGCCCAGGAGGTGAACTGCGACTTCTTCAAGTACAGGTCCACACTCCATATTTTTAGGTCTGTTCAGGGACTTGAATCGGCGACCCTATGGTTCTCAGGGCAATTCTTTTTTCTTTTTTTAAATGAAAACATATTTTATCCAATAAATGTTCTATATTGTATCAAATTATACTGTGTTTAGTTTAAACACAGCCATTTTAGAGATAATGTAGCACTAATTGCATATTGAAAAAAGATTTTTTGTATCAATAACACATATATTGAAGTAATATAAGAGCAGTTTCGTGCCTGTTTGTCCGTTTTTATTTAGCCGTTATCGTACTTGTCATCTTGAAAAGAAAATGTTTCCAAATACCAATAATCTTACTTGATTAAAAACGTTCATGTCCCAATCCACATTTAATGTAGAAAAAGTTGCCACTGCATTCAAATTGCAAAAATGAATTAAACAAACATTTGTCCAACACATATGATTGGATTTTTGTGATATGGATTGTTTGCATCAATTGATATTGGAAAACTGTGTTTCAGCTGCTGCCAATGCTCATATGGTGAGCATGGTGTGTGTGTGTTTGTTTTATTGGGCACTGATTAAGAGAGCAGTGGTATTCTTTAAAGATTGAGTAGAAACCTTTCAGTATTTGCATAATGGATTGCAGTATGTTAATGAGGATTTTTCCAGCACACTCTCTTATGTTACCGCGTGTTTTGGCGAGTCTTTAGCCAGTAACGTAAGACGACTTGTTGATGCTAACATGAAGCACAGTTACATTTTAAACAGACGGAATGAGAGGGCAACGTTACACCGCCTGCAATCATGTCACAGCAGAACCACAACTTGACAAACATGAGATAAAAGCTCCAGGAGGCAATGTATTATTGTGATATCAAAAAATCCAATGTGTTAAAAATCAGTGGTGTAAAGTAACTACGTACATGTATTCAAGTACTGTACTTAAGTACAATTTGGAGGTACTTGTACTTTACTTGAGTATTTCCATGTTCTGCTACTTGGCACTTCTACCCAACTGCGTTCAAATATTAATATTGTACTTTTACTCCACTATATTTATTTAATACCTTTAGTTACTTCTCAGATTTGGATTAATGATGTGAAATATAATCAACACTTACATTTGACTTTATTTACACCTGGAGTAAATTCACAAGCTATCCTGCAGTATACAAAGTCATTAAAACTAGCTGCATCTTTACCAGCTTTGATAAACACATTAATGTATCAATAATTATAATCAAAACATATAATATATTATATTCTGAAATGGGCGAATCTGCATAATGAGTACTTTTACATTTGGTACTTTAAGTTTAATTTGATGCCAATACTTTTACTTGAGTAACATTTTGATTGCATGACTTTTACTTATAACAGAGTATTCCTAAACTCTGGTACTTTTACTTAAGAACAAGATCTGAGTACTTTTCCCACCTCTGTTAGAAATGTATATTACCTGTTGTTGGTCAATTGCACTTTTTTTTAAATAAAGGCAGGAATTTGTTGATAATACTGATACAATTGTTGTTCTTAGTAATAATAATAATGACTCTATATAATCATATGTAAGGGATAATGTGCAGCGACGCGGTCATTATGGGGAAAAGAACACCAACAGGCTGATCAGGAGCCCGACGCGAAGCGGAGGGATCTAGATCGACATTCTCAACAAAATAACGACATGACTCCCAATATTAATTGAAATGCTTTTATGGATTTAGAAAATTATTTTATTGATTTAAAAAATAGTTGTATGTATTGATTTAAATTGACATGCATCCGCTAAGAAAAGTAGTCCGTTGTTACTGTTTGAACTAACGTAACAACGGCAGGAACTGCTTCGATAGTGTTTTTGAGGAGCTTTTTGATTACAGATTTGAAAACATCGTTGCTTGCTTTAAAAGTAGCACAATTAATTATGTCAAACCTTGGAAAGTATCTAGATATCCCTGCCCTAATGCCAAAGTAACTGCCAACTCCCCTCTCCTGCAGGGGGACGTGGTCAGTTGCAGCTCACAGAATCAGCCCCCTGCAAAAACAGCGCTAGAAAGAGCAAATAGAGCAAAATGAGGCATGGCTAAAATACAGGATCTGTTTGGTATTTTGAAAAAATATAAATATTTATATACTTTATATAGGTATGGCCCTACAATATATGTTTCAAATATAGCATGATAGGTCCACTTTAATTTAACTCATTCAAAGTATGCAATGGACTCTAAAGTAATCAATTTTCCAGAAGGTGATGAAAGAAATATTGCAAAAAAAGTATTTAAAATAAATGAAAATACTTTCTCATTACTGTATGTACGTATACAAACAAAATAATAAGTAAGAGTAATCATTTAAATAAATGTTTTTTTTTCATTTAAAAGTTTCTCACTGTTGATGGCACCAACAGAGTGCTTGACAATTATCGTAGCACATTACATTAGGTCAGAGATTCATTTTAGATTTTGACAGCATGTGTTTCAGAATATACAATGGTTTAATTCCAAACTAGTTCGCTGTAATGAGCGGTTAGTAATTAGTCTGAAATGCATCTGCCTAATCAAAGATCAGTAATCGAATACCTGTGCAGTAATTTTGTGAGGGGGAGGGTGAGGACGGGTGTCTGGAAGGATAGAGTTACTACATCCTGGTATTACATATCTACACACACACACACACACACACACACACACACACACACACACACACACACACACACACACACACACACACACACACACACACACACACACACACACACACACACACACACACACACACACACACACACACACACACACACACACACACACACACACACACACACACACACACACACACACACACACACACACACACACAATGTATACATCACTTCAGGGGACATTACATTGACTTACATGCATTTCCTGGAGACTTATCCTAACCATAACCAAGTCTTCACTCTAAAATTAATGATTCCCCTCATGGGGACCTCCAATTTGTCCCCATACGTGACTGTGTAAACAGATTTAGGTCCCCACAAGTATAGTAATGCTAGGCCCCACACACGCACACACACTTCCTTAAACACATAGAGGGGCTGTTCAACACTCAGGTGCAGCGCTGAGTGAACGTTTGCAGCCTGGGCTCCATGAATGTTTAACCAGGCCGGTGCGTTCAGAGCCAGGTAGCTCATTACGGCCTCATTACCTACAATGCAGGGACATCCACCCAGGAGGAAGCAGCCCCACTCCCCTTCATCCTCCTCCTCCTCCTCCTCCTCCTCCTCCTCCTCCTCCTCCTCCTCCTCCTCCTCCTCCTCCTCCTCCTCCTCCTCCTCTCTGTCCCAGGCCATGGTACTTGGCCTGCTCCGTGGAGAAAGTAGATTTGTGGTGAAATATCTGTGCTGACTTAGCGAGAATCTGCTATGGGAGAATTTGTCCATCACTAAAGCAGCCAGTGTCTGTCTGAGCTGTTTACCTGGAGGATTGAAGTTTGTAGTCATTTGGATATCTCAGACTCATCATCACAAAAGGCTGATTCAACCATGACGCACCAGCCTTTGGAATTAAAGGAGGTAATTATATGAACTTGGCTTGTCTGTCCTGGCCAACATTGTTGTATTGTACTTGAAGCTTCTTCGGAGTAATTTCTTTGGTTATTGTAGCCTCTTTCAAATGACTCTGCATACAAATTTAGAAAAAAAGACAAAACTGGTCTTTTCGAGAACAATCAAGACGTTTGGAGGTGTGTATGGATTACTTTCTAAATCTACACAAGAAACAATGTCTTTAAAGCTGCAGTGCAGTTCAGTTCTACGGAGCATTGTGGCGTCCTTTTGGTCTTTTTTTGGTTTCATAGCTTCACTGTTTCGGTTCACTGTGTTTTAGATAAAAATGTTCCAAGAAAACCGATGACGCTTCCAGCTCAGCACTTCACGACGGACTTTGAACATAAAGGAGCATTTATAGCCGTAAATGGCACAATGAATAGGATTTGTCAGTTATTTTTGTAAACAAAAACAATTCAAAATGTCTTCCTCACGGCTCAACGTGGGTTAGAGAGTATTCACCAGCAACTCCAGATTTACTATTTTTGTGAAATAAGCTTTGTCCACTGAGAATTTGTCTCACTATATTTGCCTCTTTCGATACAATGTCATTTTCAAAGCTTCCTTTTGGAGGCATGCTGATGATCTGGCCCTTGGTCGCTGAAAGAGAGTACATTAGGTGGACTGAATCAAAGTGTTCAAAATGTCTTCTTTTTAGAATGATAAAATGTGAATGTTGTGTGTTCAGCTTGTGTCATTGACCAAGTGACCAACAAATAAAACAATGCTGCTTTAAGAAAAATGAAATGTTTCTGTCCAGATGTTTAATAATAATAATAGATTAATTTTGTTAGCGCTTTTACAGGTGCTCAAAGACGCTTTACAGATATAGTGAAAAGAAAAGAAAGGAACAACAAATAAATATATAGCCTAGTTAAAGTCAAATAATACAAAAACAATCACAGGTAAGTTTTTGTGAGTTTTTTGAAGGTGATGAGGTCAGTGCAGTCTCTGATGGGTTGTGGGAGTGAGTTCCCCAGGTCCGGTGATTGATGTGGGTGGGGATGGATAGGATTTATGGTGGTTTAGTCATAATGTTCTCAGTCCATAGCATGTTGTTGTATGCTTGTGTGAAGCAGCAGCATGTAGGTGCTGGACCTGGCAGGTGTGAAGGAGGCCTGTGACGCTCAGGTTTCTGTAGACACCTGGAGCCCCCTAAATGTGTGTTGCCCGGGGTGATGTGTGGTGTCAGTCAATGGCCCACGAGGAGCGCTATCTCTTTCAGGAGGCTAACTGCCACTTTGTGGCGCGTAACAGGATCCTGCACTGTACTGGATGGAGAGGGACAATGGAGCGCCCTCTCAGGTGATGGTCTCCGGATCATATAGACTTTCCTGTTCCGCTGTAGCATGACCTTAAAAGTTTGAGGTTATGGTTGTTCCTAAAGATCTCCTATCATGCTATGTTTAGGCATATATTTATCAGATATATAAAAAACATGTCTATGGTGTGTTTTGTTCAGAATACCAAACAGATCATGCATTTTAGACATCCTTCATATCCCTCTATTTAAGCCCTGTTAGAGAATGGCTGATTTTCTGCTGGCCCCGCCCCCTTTTGAGCACGCAGGCACACTGCTCAGATGCAGCTAAAGTCTGCCGTTTAAACAATATTTCATGTTCCAAACCACTTCAAGGATTATTTCTGAAACAGTATGGAGCTCAAATGCTTCTTTTCTTGCGGGTTTACCACAAGGTGAGTTCCTTTCTTTATTTCCTGCTTTTTTACACATGTATACTCTCTCCAGTACAGGTTAGCCCTGAGTGTTAGCGATGCTTGCTAATGTAAACAAAGACCATATTACGTCCAAAATATGTTGCGAATTGTTTCTGATAGGGCTGTGGGTTTAAAGCCAGCCCACATTTCTGATATTACATATCGGCAGCAAATCTGGATTTAGAGATAGGAAAATAGGAAAAGAGAGAGGGTTTTATTTTCTGACACTTTGTGAATTCCCTGGCACACCGGGGAAACATATATATGTATAAAAATATATCAAAAAGTGCATTTTACATGATAGGACACCTTTAATGTTGGATATTTTGGTTGTAACCTTTTTTCATGTTCACATGTGTTCGTATCTCAGGGTTGCCAACTTTGGGTACCTGGCTGGAGTGAGATTTTGATATCATGGGTTTGATTACACATATGCGCACTAAATGACTGCTATCGTGTCAGCAGCGGGACCTTAGCATATAATAGGATATATATACAATAAATACACTATATTGGACACAGACACACAAAGTTTCATTCACTAATGAAAGTCAAACACATGTTTGTTTTCACTGTTTTATTGTGTGCCTGTCGCGATAAGCAATTAATTGACTTATCGTACGATAAATAAAAATGAACTTGATACATTTACATTTACATGAGGATGTGACTAGCAGTTTGAAAGGATGTACTTGCATTATTATTATATATTATCATTATGTCAGTGGTCTAAAATGGTCATACAACGGTGCCGACAATATTATCGTTTATCGCAATCATTTCCGGGAAAATGTATCCAACAAAATTAATTATCGTGAGAGGCCTATACATGAACAACACGTTCTCACTCTCATCCCGTCACATATTGACGGACGGTCAGGGCCCCTCCCCGTCGCTATATTACGTACAGGGTACCCCTTTCCCGTCATTTTCTACGGGCAGGGCGTCCCATAGACCTTCATTGCGGACACAGCGGACCCCTTGCCCGTCAGGCTTCTACGGGCAGGGCGTCCCATGGACCTTCATAATGCCTATTTTAAGGTTCATTTGGCCATTAAAATGCGTTTTGATCTCATTTTATGCGAGTAATGAGTTTTTATTTCGGATTATTTGTGCAGTACATGTACATGATGTTTAGTTTGCTAGTTATGACGAAGATTACTTCATGAATGTGTACACATTCATGGTTGCTAAGGTGGTTGCTATGGACGCTGCAACAGCTCCCAGACCACGTGATCAACAACAATGGCTGTCCTTCGTGTTATTCTCGGTGGAAAAATGCCTATTTTAAGGTTAATTTGGCCATTAAAATGCGTTTTGATGTCATTGTATGCGAGTAATGAGTTTTTATTTCTGATTAGTTGTGCAGTGCATGTACATGATGTTTAGTTTGCTAGTTATGACGAAGATTACCTTACGTCTGTGAGGAAAATACATGGGCTCAGAGCCTCGTATTTTTAAAATCTTTTTTTCCTTCTAATTTGTTATTCTTTTCAAAATAACACACTGTTATTTACTCACCAATAACATACAATTATCCTTGCTTTTATTTATTGGTTTAATTCCATAATCTCGGTCTTTTTTGGTGTTCGTCAGGAACTGAATTTCAAAATAAAAATAACCGGAAACAGACGTAGGCCTATAAGGGACAGTTCGAGCATCATTGCGATTGTCAAAATGTTTGAGTTTAGGATGGCGAAGACACTACACTACCCAGAATCCCCAGCTATCGTTGAGGACTACAGTGCCCGTGATTACTCTTCTAGGTCTGGGATTGGATGTTGGAGTGGCAGTGCGCCAAGGTTACAGCGTCAAACAGCTGTGTGAAATGGAACGAAACCACGCCAGACTATCCAAAACTGGAATCGAACGCCCCCCCAGAACTACACACTACACTATTGTGTTTCGCAAAATGTTCTATGGGACGTCTCTACTGAACTTTTTCGTTTTCCCACAATTAGAAGTTGCCAGTATTAAACACATTGGTGTTATCAAATGTAAAACATATAATTAATAAATGGATAAAAATCGCTGTCCATAATGCGCAGCATCAATATATAGCATTAATATACCCATATGAAAGCTCATTGATACTTTGTAATTCTACTCCACTACAATTCAGAGGTTAACCTGGTATTTTTACTCCACTGCATTTATTTGAGTTACTTTGCAGATTCTGATTAATGATGTGAAATATAAACAATCCTTAAATCAGACTTTAGTTACACCTGAGTAAAATTCAGATAAGGTGATTGTCAAGTGCCAACAATCAGGAGAGATATTTGATACTTGTGCTTGAGAAGACTAAACATGTATCTGCAATTGACATTAATAGAAACGAGTAATAAAGTATATTAATTACTCGTTATTCTCTACTAATAGTTAATTAAAGACTATATATTATGGCTATTTTGCACATCCCTTTCAAGATTTCAAGATTTTAAAGGTGTATTGACATATCATTTACACAACTTACGGTGTAGTTATGAAATGAATGAAAAACTTGGGTCACAGGTCCCTCAACAGTGCAGTACAAGACATCTATCAATATGTGTGTACCTCCACCATTAAACTGTCATATTCTGCACATTTCTTATTCTATCTACATACATAAGAGTATAATCCATATGTATAATATCAGTTAAAATAAGTGCTTCAACATAGTTAACATTGCAGGAAAGCAATATATTAGACGTTAAGTACTTTGTATTTATCTGTAGATAGATACCCCCAACGTTTTTTTCTTATTTAAAAGAAGACCGTAATCTGTTATTTAATGTTTAAATAAAGGTTAATTCGTTTTTCTGTTTTGCACCTCCTCCTATTAATATCTTTGTACATCCTGCACTAAACTGTTTTATTGAAGAGATCACTTATAGTATCTTCTTGATTTTTTATATTCTATATTTCTATCACAGACCTTCTACTTTCCCCCTATGAAAGTATATGTACTCTTAATATTTTTTTAATCAAATATAACACATAAAAACAATAATTCAATAACGTGCTTTAACCACTAGGCACACAAGGTACACACAGACACTTATGTACAACATCTGAAGATGTGTAGTTTTATTCATGCTTTCACATAATTGTACAGCATATTGCTATACTATTTCAGAATCAGTATTTACATTCTTACATTCAAAATGCAATCCAATTCAAATCAGTAATATCTTTAAAAACTACAGTCCTTTTTTATCAGCTGTGCACCGTTATGGTGTAAATATAACCTATCTATGAATTACATGAAATGTAAAAGTCAGCCGAATTAGTGTTGATACTGCAAGGAGACGTATTGTGTGAAGAGAAATTGAGAAGTTTTTTAATTGTTGATATATTTATGATCCACGTCAAGTATTCAGTTTCGGCGGCATTTCTTCAGTTTTTCCATAGGTCTTCTCACCAGGGCTCTCTAAATAAAGAACTACGGCAGATCTGTAATATTTAATGCAGCCGAACCGTGTATTACAATGCCGTTATGTGATGACTTTCAAAGAGAAAAGCAAGAGCACTCGGAATTAAGTATTATTTTAGTCTTTTCAAATGTTTTCCGGATTTCATATAATATAAACATCAAATCCCAGCATGCATTGCGGCTAAAACATCCAATCAGCGTAGCTGAGAATCTTGGGTAATCGCTCGAAATGCCCACGTCTGTTTCCGGTTATTTTTATTTTTAAATTCAGTTCCTGACGAACGCCAAAAAAGACCGAGATTATGGAATTAAACCAATAAATAAAAGCAAGGATAATTGTATGTTATTGGTGAGTAAATAACAGTGTGTTATTTTGAAAAGAATAACAAATTAGAAGGAAAAAAATATTTTAAAAATACGAGGCTCTGACCCCCATTTTCCTCACAGACGTAAGGTGATCTTCGTCATAACTAGCAAACTAAACGTCATGTACATGTACTGCACAAATAATCAGAAATAAAAACTCATTACTCGCATACAATGACATCAAAACGCATTTTAATGGCCAAATGAACCATAAAATAGGCATTTTTCCACCGAGAATAACACGAAGGACAGCCATTGTTGTTGATCACGTGGTCTGGGAGCTGTTGCAGCGTCCATAGCAACCACCTGAGCAACCATGAATGTGTACACATTCATGAAGTAATCTTCGTCATAACTAGCAAACTAAACATCATGTACATGTACTGCACAAATAATCAGAAATAAAAACTCATTACTCGTATAAAATGACATCAAAACGCATTTTAATGGCCAAATGAACCTTAAAATAGGCATTATGAAGGTCTATGGGACGCCCTTCCCGTAGAAGCCTGACGGTCAAGGGGTCCGCTGTCCGCAATGAAGGTCTATGGGACGCCCTTCCCGTAGAAACCTGACGGTCAAGGGGTCCGCTGTGTCCGCAATGAAGGTCTATGGGACGCCCTGCCCGTAGAAAATGACGGGAAAGGGGTACCCTGTACGTAATATAGCGACGGGGAGGGGCCCTGACCGTCCGTCAATATGTGACGGGATGGGAGTGAGAACGTGTTGACATGAAACACACACACACACACACACACACACACACACACACACACACACACACACACACACACACACACACACACACACACACACACACACACACACACACACACACACACACACACACACACACACACACACACACACACACACACACACACACACACACACACACACACACACACATCTACAGACTTACTCCAAACTGCCAAATATATTAATTAACACACTCTCACTCTCATACACTTCTTGACTCTATTTTGCCCTAGTAGAACAACAAACAGCAGACTTTTACTTTTTATCATTTCCACTGGATCTTAGATCTGCGAAATACGGGTCGGTGATTGACCAACCGGCTCCCACTGCTCTGCTGTCTGTTAACGTTGTTAAGAGTGGTGGGGCGGGGCGGGAGGGGATCGACAGCTTGAGCAGCTGTCAACTCAAAAACGATCGCCGGTTCATCATGTTTTTGGCGTGAGAATAGTTTGGGCAACGTGAGAGCGTGAGATTGAGAGTGAAAGCGTGTGTCACACGCCAGATGCGTGAGAGTTGGCAACCCTGTCGTATCTTTGTCATAAAAGCATAAATGCCTTAGCACTGCTAGTTTAGTTCCGATGGCAATGCTGCCAAGAAAAGCCACATCTTATCTTTTCCTATCTTTAGCAAAACTATCCTTCCTCTAACAGTGTTGTTTTACCATCTGCTGTGTTTAGCAGAGGTCGTGTTTCCTTTGACTGGCAGAAAATCTCTTCCCCGCACTCAGAGCCTTACACGGACGCCAACAGTGCCAACAACAGGGCAGTGTGTGGGACAGACGCCTGTTTCTTTACCTCTCTTTGTTTACTTTTGCATCAATGGGATATTTTCCAGGTGTAATTTGCAGACACATGATGAAATTCCTTCATTTTTTCCCACGGCTTTTAATTATGAATGGTAATTGTAGTACTTTGATAAACATTTGTATTGGATAGTATTTTTTATTTATTTAATTTGATTGTTGCGTAATTTCCCAATCCTCCACAAACTGTGTGATTTCGATTTGAAATCCTGGCTTCTTGAAAAGTTGTATACAGTAAATGCTCACATAAATGTGTTATTTGTGGCATGCACACAAGCACAATCGCATGCACGCACTTTGCTTCCTTTGTTGCACATTCACTAGATAATTGATGGTTTCCTATTGAGGGAAGTAGTGACTTTAATCTATCAGCGTTTCCTGTCATACTAACGTCCTCTGGCTACAATAAAATCAGAGGTTCAGTTCAGAAAAGGTGCAGAGGAAGAAACAAACAACCTCAGGGATCCTCAGGGTAGGTTACTTTTTGCACTTTTTCCTCCAAAACATTTGAATGATCACGTTTCATTGTTAGGACATATATTTATTATGACATGGTGGTGTCATTTCTTGCTGGGTCAGTAGAGCAGCTGCTTGTTTAGCTGGAGAATGATCTGTGAGTGTCAGTTACTCCGACTTGGTGACGGGTCAACTTGGCAGTGATGAGAGCCAAACCACTGGAGCATAGCACTGGGTTGCTCTTTCATTGCACCATAATTAAAGTGCATTGCTTTTGCTGATTATTTCACCTGACACTTCTCCATTGTTGTGTCTTTAAGTGGCATATCATATCCTGTCTTTATGCATGGCCTATTATAATGAATGTAATTAATCATACTCTAAAGTTCACTTAAGCTTTTATTTGTGTCTGATATTGTTCAGTATTAAACTGTGAAATATATGAAGCTCCTTGTGTAGGTTGAGTATTTCATGTTTGCTCTGTCCTTGTCATGAGCAAGACTGATGGCTCTCTAGAAAGCATAAAAGCAGATTAGATAGTGGTGGCTGAATTTAGATTTGTCATGAACGAAGAGGATGTTGCCAAGGCCACAAATGGCTCTGACTGGAAGACACAGATGTATTGCCGGACAAACAGGCAGGAAATGAGTCACCCACTGGGAAATGTATATCCTAGATAAATCTATGATTGTGAACATGTGTGTGTTCTTGGGTGGCGACAACTTCAACAAAAAAAGATTACCTTTGAGGAAAACAGGACACAAAGGAAAAGGATGGGATATAATGTAGGCCTGGTATTGACAACATGAATGAGAACAGGGCCACAAACGACATATTGCGCTTTCTAATACCCCTACTACCATACTGTTAAGTATGCTGGAAAAATATTTAGTTTATATCCAAATACATAGTATGTCAAATATAGTACACAGTAAATACGTTTTAAGGGCAGCTGCAGCCCTACTTTTCCTAAAAGTACAATATGTATTACCTGTCAAGCTCCAAAGAAGTAGGGGGCAGCATTTCACCTCTCCTGCTGGGTCCATGTGATCTACATTTACAAACATGTAAATGACAGTTCTTCATCTCTGACAAGAATAGGAGGTCTGGTATTGAAAATATAGGCCTAGTACTGTATTGACAATATAAACCTAACATAGGACTGATATTGACTACATGAATGAGCTTTTTAATACAGTAGATGGTTTATTGGGGCAGCTCACTTTTCAGCTCAGCTCCTTTCAAAACACAAGAGGTATTAATAAACAGGATGGGAAAGGGCTATCAGGTTAGCGTGCTAATTTCAACATATATTTTACATTTATTGAATATTTTAAACTAAAATGCGTGGCCATAACTTAGTTCTGTAAGGATACCTTGTTTCCTAATCATGTCCCTGTGCTCCTGCCCTGGCACAGAGCCTGGATGAGCGCTGTAACCAGATCCTGAGGAACATGGAGGCCTCGCTGACAGCCCGGGACCGTGTGGGCATCCAGGATTTTGTTCTCCTGGACCCCTACACGAGTGAGACTGCCTTCCTGGAGAACCTGAAGAAACGCTTTCATGAGAATCTCATTTATGTGAGTCTTCCTGTGTGGTGTAGTGTGTGATAACCCTTCTCTTTCTCTAATTCAACGTCACACCCTCAACCTTCCGCCCAACAAGGTCCTAATGTCTTAATGTTGCGTTGCTTTCCGCTGAATCCGGCACCTTGTGTTGCTGAGGCAGCAGCTCTTGTTCCCTTTATCTGCGGAGTGAGCAATCTATAGGTCAATGATGTCCGAAAAAGGTCATGACAAGTGATTAAGCAAAGTTATTGCTTTTGATAAGAGCACAATTACTTATCGTCCTGTATCAAATGTGCAAGAGTTGCAGAACACAACTTCCTCCTTGTCTTTCTCTGCAGACCTACATTGGAACTCTCCTGGTGTCGGTCAACCCGTATAAAGACTTCGATATCTACAGCAAGAAGCAAATGGACATTTACATGGGCGTAAACTTCTTTGAGCTGCCACCTCATATGTAAGATATTCTGTAATTATTTGTTGTACAGGGAGAAAGAAATGTTGCTCAGGAGTGTTCTGATTGAAAAAAACTCTATACTCAGTCTGAATTTTAAAGAAGGCTTACTTTGAACCATCACTGTTTTTGTTTTTAAAAGTTATGCACTGGCAGACAACGTCTTCCGCACCATGCTGTCTGAGTTCAACAACCACTTCATCCTGATCTCGGGGGAGAGCGGGGCCGGCAAAACTGAGGCCTCCAAGAAAATCCTGCAATTCTACGCAGTCAGCTGTCCGAGTACCAAACTCCTGAACAACGTCCGGGACAGGCTGCTGCTCTCCAACCCAGTGCTCGAGGTCAGTGACAAGGAAATGTGTGCAAATGCGTCTGCTGTCTAAATCATTTTTAGAGATAAACTATGTATAAGTAGACGTAGCCAAAGTGACATGACCCATTGCTTTGGCGACCACTGGAGACGACCCCAGCTGGATATTTGAAAAAGAATGCAGGTTTAAGGCCCTTTTTTTAATGGCTTCACTTTTCAGGCCCAAAGGTTTCACGATAACATGTTTTTTTAAATCCTGTAATCTTGATTTAATCATCATCATACAGGCTTTCGGAAATGCCAAAACCCTGAAGAATGACAACTCAAGCCGATTTGGGAAATACATGGACATCCAGTTCGACCACCAGGTGGACTGAACAATCTTCATTAGATACAGATCACAAAATACAGAAATGTAAGGACAACAAGGATAACGCTGACCTTTCTCCCTCAGGGTGGTGCAGTCGGTGGTCACGTCCTCAGTTACCTGCTGGAGAAGTCACGTGTTGTCCACCAGAACCACGGAGAGAGAAACTTCCACATCTTCTATCAGCTGGTGGAGGGAGGAGAGGAAGATCTGCTGCGCTGGCTCGGCCTGGAAAGAAACTGCCAGCACTACAGGTACCTGGTGCAGGTACGTGGGAAAAAAGCACTTAATTTACAAGGTGCATCAAAAAAACTCTTATCTCAGAGTGTTTATACTTTGTCTCCTCAGGGTGATTGTGCCAAAGTTAGCTCTATCAATGATAAAAGTGACTGGAGGACGGTTCGAAAAGCCCTCTCTGTCATTGAGTTCAGCGAGAATGATATTGAGGTATGGTATACAGTTAACCCCTGAACACCAAAACTAGGCATGATTACATTTTGCTTGAACTAAAACAATGAATTTGTCTTTGGGTGTGAACGCAGCAGCTGTTTGGAATAATTGCTAGTGTGCTCCATCTGGGAAACATCAAGTTTGAAGCGAATGAACGAGGATACGCCTCTCTCAACAACAACAACCAGGAGCTGAACTGGGTGTCAAAGGTGAGCCCCAAACAAAGTGCATTCAGCTTAAACCCTTCATCTCTCTTCATCTTTATGAATGACACTGAGATTCGGGGGTTACCAGATTTTTTGTTTTTGAATCTGCTGTGCAGTTGCTGGGGATTCCTACTCAGGTGCTACAACAGGGCCTAACCCACAGGAAGATCGAAGCCAAAGCAGAGGAGGTGACTACCTTAAATGCAAAACATAACATATGTATAACTTAAATCCAGTGTTTATCATCTACTTTATTCTGATGTTAAAAAGGTGTTCAGTCCCTTCTCTGTGGACCATGCCGTGTATGCCAGGGATGCCCTCGCCAAAGCCATCTATGGCCGCACTTTCAACTGGCTGGTCAACAAGATCAATGAGTCTTTAGTTAACAAGGTGAGAAAAACAACAACAATCTACTCTGTTTCTAATCTTGCTTTGCCCGACATGTCTCATACAGATACAGGGATACAATGTGGTGACAAGAGTTTAGACAGCCATTTGATTTGTTGTGAAAAAAAGCCACATCTGGCATACCTTTCTTTGGGCTGACCCCCCCCCACTCACCCCACAATGTAGCTATTGGTTTTAATTAACACCAACATATGAGGTTGGATTTGGATCATGATTTTCAATGTACAGAGAAAATTATATTTGTAAATCCTCTGTAGGATTCCTCCAGGAAAACAGTAATTGGTCTTTTGGACATCTATGGTTTCGAGGTTTTCAACGTGAACAGGTGAGATCATGCACAGATGAGTTAACTGTGTGAACTGAAGAAACTAACATTGACAGTTCCTCTAATTTGCTTTAGCTTTGAGCAGTTTTGCATCAACTACTGCAACGAGAAGCTGCAGCAGCTTTTCATCCAGCTGACCCTCAAGTCAGAGCAGGAGGAGTACGAGATGGAGGGGATTGAAGTAATAACCCAATTCATATTTTGTATGTGTTAAAACAAACTCTCACACAATAGAATAAATGCTTTTCAACCACTAATTATCTTCTCGTTTGTTAATGCACAGTGGGAATCAGTACCATTTTTCAACAACAAGATCATCTGTGATCTTGTGGAGGAGAAGCACAGAGGCATCATCTCTCTATTGGTAAATAGATGATTGAGTTATAGTCCGACAGAAAGACAAACAACCTGTTTGAATAAGCTAATTCTACCGTTTTTATCCTTATGTAATTTGAGCCATTTCTGGTTAAGTAGGTTTTTAACTTGTGTATTTTCATCTTAATTATTGTTGCTTGTCTTCTTGTTTAGGACGAGGAATGTCTGCGTCCTGGAGAGGCCACAGATCTCACCTTCCTGGAGAAGATGGAGGAGAAGATCGCTGGTCATCCTCATTTTGTTACGTAAGCTTAATAGTGTATGTTGTCTAAACTCAGAACAGTCCATCATAATAACCTCCACTAACCTTGTACCTTCCTGCAGACATAAGCTTGCCGACCAGAAGACGAGGAAAACTCTGGACAGAGGAGACTTCCGCCTCCTGCACTACGCTGGGGAGGTGACATACTGTGTTGTTGGTAAGAGAGGAAATATCATTGTATGATAAATATATTTCTATTAAATATTAAAGTATTTTTAAATAAGGGTATGTAACAACAGCACGTTGAGAAAATGTAGTGCAACATTAGGAAACAACTGTTCTCATCTCTGAATAAAATAAGTCACTTTTAAATAATATTCTCACTTAGTTAATTCTGACAAAAACCTTAAGAAGTGATAATACGCCCGCCCCCCAGTAGCAATGTTGTATATGTATAATGAATTAAAAAAAAAAGGTGTTACTATGTGTAATATAATATGTGTTGGGACTGCTCAAATGTAATATACCATAATACTTAACATTTGAAAGTTTCTGCTTTTTCAAACTTTAGGATTCTTGGACAAAAACAATGATCTCTTGTATCGAAATGGGAAAGAGGTAATTTCAATGACTTTCTTTGAAACCAGGTGATCCACAAATGTGTTTAAATTATTGTATTCCGAATCTACAGATTGAAAGATGACTGAAAATATTAAGGAGCATAACTCTTACATTACTGTTAATAAACTGTCCCTATGTCTGACATGTTGTGGACTTATATCGTTTTCCTTGTCTCCTTAAGGTCATGCGACAGTCCAAAAATGCTATCATCAAAGTCTGTTTTCCTTCAACTGAGCCGGACAGCAAGAGGAGACCTGAAACTGTAAGAAACAGTCCTAACGTGGAACCACACTACTGTTATAAACAAAGCAGCAACACTTGTACGTATATTCTTCTCTGTGACTCCCCAGGTGGTGACTCAGTTTAAGAGCAGCCTGGTGGGCTTGACTGAGATCCTCATGTCCAAAGAGCCCTGGTACGTCCGCTGCATTAAACCCAATGAAGCCAAGCAGCCAGGTTTGTCCTAAAAACAATCCTCCACCTTATTCCAGCTAATATGTTCTTACTGTATGTTCAGCCTGCAGTCATCTACCAAGTTAGAACTGAATGATCTGAACTGCTGTGTCCCCTGCAGGACGCTTTGATGACGTGTTAGTGAGACATCAGATGAAGTACCTCGGGCTGATGGAGCACCTGAGGGTCAGGCGTGCCGGGTTTGCCTACCGACGCAAATACGAGATCTTCCTCCAGAGGTAGCCAATATCATCTTCCCTCTACTTTACATCTGAAATACACATACATACAGTTATTGGGTATGCTTAACTTTTTGCAGCTGACTTTGATTCTGTGATCTTCTTCTGTGCTCAGATATAAGGCTCTGTGTCCGGACACCTGGCCAAACTGGAAAGGTACGGCAGCAGAAGGAGTGCACTGCCTGGTCAAACACATGGGCTACACACCTGATGAGTACAAGATGGGCAGGTAGGCAGTAGGGGAATACATCACGATATTATACAGACTCTTTGGACAACAATACGCTATTTGCTTATATAACAAAGTCTACGATTTAATTTTGATATAATTCAGCATGTGCCCATTCAACATAACAGTTCAAACATTTTAACTTTCAAAAATCAAATTTGACAATTTTATAACTGGGCTCTTTAGGAAGAAGTTGCAGACGGAGACGATGACACAGGCTTGCCATGCAAATAAAAAAAGGCGCTTCTTAAAGATAATGATATGCATCTGTGTTTTTACTTTCCAACAATGATATGGGATAGCTGATCATTTACAGTAATGTAAAGGTCCAGATCAATGCATTGATACACTCCTAGTTGGCGAATGTTAATATGTTGGTGCACTAGACTGTTGAATATGGGTACATGTTCACCTGGAAGAGATACAGGAGCTTCTCACGGTTTGCCTCTCTCCCTTAAGGACAAAGATTTTCATTCGACACCCGAAAACTCTGTTTGCAACAGAAGACGCCTTTCAGGTCTGCAAACACAGGCTGGGTGAGAAGTTGTTTTGATCATTATGTTATTACGCAATATTTAGCATATACTCCTGATAGTGAAACGGTTACTGTCATTGTTGCAGCAACAAAGATTCAGGCCAAGTACAAAGGCTACAGAGTGAAGGGGGACTACCTGAGACAGAGAGAGGCTGGTGAGTGCTCAAATGCCCCAAAATGTGTTACTGATGTAGCTGACTGACACGCATGACAAGCATTTCAAGATATCACTTTGTATTACCTCTAGCCACTAAGATTGAGACCTGCTGGAGAGGAATGCTAGCCAGAAAGGAGCGGGACAAGAGGTCATGGGCTGTTAAAGTCATTCAAAAGTAAGTTCAAACATTGAAATCTAATTGAATGAGATGAGGGCCAAACAGCCTTATGTAAAAGGTTGCCTGTCTTTGTTTTAGGTTCATTAAAGGTTTCATGACAAGAAATCAGGCCGTTTCCGTTGACAACATTGAGTACCTGGCGTATGTGCGCCAGAACTACCTCACACGGCTGAAGGACAACCTTCCCAAAACAGTCTTGGAAAAAGACTCTTGGCTCACCTCTCCGCCTATAATGCAGGAGGTGGGTGATTACATTTTGACATCTACTGTTTCTAGGTATAAGCCCTCAGGCACACTGTAAAGCTGTGTTTTTCTAGGCTGCTCAGCTGTTGAAGAAGCTGTACATTCGCCTCATGGTACGGAAGTACGTTCGAGGGATCACTCCACAGAGCAAAGCACAGGTACATCCACGCTCTGTCACACACAATGATAAAAACATTTGTGTCGTTACATGCACCGACAACGTATAAATGCTACATTCAAAATCACTTGAATAAAGTTTGTGGGCAACACATGAGTCCCAGGCAACTTCACTTGGGGATAAAGTATCTTGTCTGAATTGACTTTGCTTTCATATGCTTTCCATGTTTCAAGCTTCTGTTAAAAGCACAGACAAGCTCCATGTTCAAAGGAAAAAAAGAAAGCTACCCCTCCAGTGTGGGCAGACCATTCATGGATACCAGGATAGGTAAGATTGCTAAGATATTGTATTGGGTTATTGGTGAGAGTATTTACATAAGTACAATACTATTACTTTCAAGTAAAGCACACATGCATGACAAAACACAATTAGTTATTATATCCTGGGGAAACTGTAGAAGCCAGTAGTACTTAACATTAGATCAGATGTACTCGTGCTTTTCTAGATTTACTTTTTAAAATGTGGAATATTTCTTTCTAGATTGTAGCAACAGTACATTTGTATCCACAAATTAAAAACGACAACACTTGATTTAACATGAACAGATACTTTACATTGATAAGCACGTTCTTACTGTGACAGTAACCAATAATAGCTGTTCTCCTCTCTCGTGGATTCATTTATGTTATTAAGGTGCAGAGGACATAAGCATCAAAGTGCTTCAGATGATTCGGCACGAGCAAATCAAGGTAACCTAACACTGGAATCTATTAAGCATCTTTAAACTTTTTGTAGTGCACTCTGACCGTGTGTGTGTGTGTGTGTGTGTGTGTGTGTGTGTGTTGCTCCCACAGTACAGCGTGCCGGTGGTGAAGTACGACAGGAACGGGTTCAGGCCTCGTTTCCGGCAGCTCATCCTCACCAAGGAAGCTGCCTACCTGGTGGAGGAGACCAAGGTCAAGCAGCGGATGGATTACATCTCTCTGAAAGGTATCGATTGTAACAAAATATGCATCAGTATTCATAGGAAGAGCTACCCACACACTTGAGAATTGTGGTAACATACACATTTCTATTAAAGGTGTGTCCGTCAGCAACCTGAGTGACAACTTCCTGATCCTGCATGTTACATGTGATGACATGAAGCAAAAGGTACAGCTATCTCTAGATAGAGCTAAAAGAACGTTTTTTATTGTCTTTAAATGTCAAAACTAGTGTAAATAACGGGTTAAATACCTTCCCCAAAAGGATGAACTTAAAGAAATCAATGAATGTGATGAATTGTGCCGTTAACAAAGATCCATTAATTTATGAATTCGTTCATTTAAAGGTGGGGTAGGTACGTTTCAGAAACCGGCTCGAGATACACTTTTTGTTATATTCCATGGAATGCTCTTAACATCCCGATAGCAATGAATATCTTAAGTGCTTTGACAAAAAATCCATAAAAAAAATGTCATCTGTGGAAGCCGTAGTACTGTAAAAAGCACGACCAATCATCTGAGCCGGCCCGGCTAAAATAGCTGGATGGCCTACCTGGCTGTCAGCCTTCCATCTGTGCACAAACTTATCTCGTGCCCTCATTGGTCATGTGCGCGTTCGTGTGTGTTGGAGGAGGGGCTCTGTAAGGAAGTGGCAGTTTTTTCCCGGCTGTGTATTTTCAAATTCTAGCGCACTCGAGCTGGTTTCTCCAAAATTACCTACCCCACATTTAAGGTTTAGGGATAATACAATCACCACATATTATAGTTGACGGTCTGACACTATTTGTTTTTCAGGGGGATCTGGTTCTGCAGAGCGACTACCTGTTTGAGGCCCTGACCAAGCTTAGTCTTATTGCCAACAAGCAGAACTCCATCAAAGTGGTCCAGGGCAGGTACTCTATATGGACATTATGTATTCATAATAATCTGAAAGATAGAAATATAAATGTTTGCGATAATAAGCCTAATGTAATGCTCCTCATATTCAGCCCTTACATACAGAGGTCACTACATTATAGATATTACACTACTTAAAGGTCACCTACTATGCAAAATGAACTGATCAGATTTAGGCCACTTTGTGATGTCACAATGTTTTTGGGTTTGTGCAACTTTCTGCTCAGATAAAGAGCACATTATAAAGCCAGCTGTTAAGTGAAGCAAAACCTAATAGTCCTACTAATAAAACCCACTTTTTGTACCTTTTTTATTTTAATGTTGGGAATATGTTGCAAGATTGATAGAATATGTAAAGTAATGTGTTTAGCTGTTAGCTATACTCTCCGGATTTTAATTACATTTGGTTGTTTTGTATGTAAGTGTCACTTGTTTAAATGTTTTGTGTGGACCCTAGGAAGAGTAGCTGGGGTTTTGCATAAGCTAATGGTAATCCTTATGAAATCCTAATACAATGTGAAATGATCCCCTGCAGTGTGCGTTTTGACATCCAGCCTGGCAGAGAGGGGTTTGTGGACTTCAAGAGTGGCCAGGAGTCCATGGTGTACAGGGCGAAGAACGGACACTTGATGGTGGTGAGTGTGGACTTCATCATGTTAGGAAATCATTAAAACACTTATTGGCATAAACAATGAACCAAGCTTTTTACTTATTTTCTTTAGGAGTCTACAAAAACCAAGTCCAGATGATGCTGCCAGTAATATGCGATGACGTTGCTGCAAATCTTTAGTAACAGCCGAGTTTGTTCTGTAATCCCTCTCCATGGTTGTTGCCAATTGTGTTTCATGTCAGCTGGTTTTTACTTTTTGCATTTTTATGACAATGTTATCCAATCATGTAAATGCAAATATTACACTGCCAATATCCAAGTTGTAGAGAGCAGAACCCAAGCTAATAGTAGAGTCTATATTCATTTCTTAAGAGTAGAGTTTAAAGTATCTTTAATTGAACAAACTGATCCCTGCGAAAATCATGGAAATCAACCATCCTTAATGAATAGAAGCACTTGTTTGTAATCTTTCTTTGTATTAAATGTATCTGAAATTATCATAGAAGAAAACTACGTATGTGTGCAGCCAATACCTCACTTATGTTACATTAAAACTATTTGAACACCAATAGACACTGTGTGAAAAGCATGAGGAATTATTGGGAGTAAATTCCTATTTATTACAAAATATACACAATTTAAGTTTCAATTCATCACTAAACTGATGTGTGGGGTAGCAGCTTCCTCTACAGGTCAGAAGCTGGACCTCCAGGCTCCTCTTTGGCGATTGTATTGTTACCTCTGTGGGAAATCCACACCATTTTCTGTGATGAAGTTGAGACAAATATACAATTCCATCCATCTTTAAATGTAAAGGTGATGCCTACTGTATGTGGTAGCCAGGAAATATTTCAACTTGTTTGTATTAATTTTATCTCAGAGAGCAGCATTCGAATGTAAAGTAGCTTAATCTGCAGCACCCTCTGCTGGACAACACATATATCGACATTACACATACGTTTTAAAGGTCTTAAAGCTCTGCTCGTAAGCTGTGTTCCTCTTAAATCCTCAAAATGCTATTTTTGGGTCCTTAATGGGCAAAAGTGAAGCTTTATAAGTCTAAGCTGTATGGTGTCAGCTTTTCACAATGTTGGTATGGTAATATTCAGGCTGAAAATTGCACAATCATAACTCAATGCAATCGTTTCCATTGCAATTTTATTATGCAGGTCTTTTGCCTTCTCAAATATGTATGTATTTACTTGCCTGTCTAGTTTGCTATATTGCCAACAGGTTTAAACTCAAGAAGGCCCTATTTGGAATAATGGTAATTGTAAAGTCAAACAGAGCTTTAATAAATACAAGAGTAAAAACAGACTACAAGTAGTCAGAAAACAAGTCACCAATTAGTAGGGATAGTCAACAGGTGTAAATGATCGCAGGCAGTCCTGCCTCCTCTAGCAAGCTGGGTGCAATCACCCTAATCAGAGAGCCTCAGCTGCAGTAGGAAGAAGGTATTTAAATAGTTGCTGTGTGCGATCCAGGGAGACGGAAGCATGCAGACGGGAGGCATTTTTCTACTAAGTCAGGACAGGCAGCCGGTAAGAGCAGATCAAAAATGTTGTGAAAGAGCTAGTGATGGCAAAATGAAGCTTTGAATGAAGCATCGAACCACTAGGACAATTGTGTCGGAAATAGGTTTATTTCTCGAAGCTTCAGTTACAGCGACCTCTCCTGGCGAAGTGCAAGGCTGCAGTGGGTTTAACGAATCTTTGCCTTGAAAAATATTCGATGCACACACACACTAAGACTGAATATCATGTTCTATTTGCAATTAAAGATTGATAATTGTGTGTATTGGGTTATTGAGAAGAGACTAGAGAGTGCTGGACATTTTTTTGGGAGGAGAGGGCCTTTTTATCAGTTATTAAAGTTGAAAAGCAATGATTTAAAATACATCCATTCCGGGCTTTGAACCAGCTGCGCGGAGGACATCGCCGCATTCGGGCCGCCGGCTCTACCCACTGGGCTATCTATTCCCTAAAATATTGAACTGTTTTTATATTACTGATAATTGTCTTTTTGTTCACAACTTCTCCACATTTCGAAGTGTTTCCCGAGCCAGAACGACCTATCTTTCTTCCTATCTTGCTCGATAATGATACTACAATTCAAATGCAATACCAACAACAACTCAACAGCAACAACGCAAACTACGACAACAACCCGCACATTGCGCATTGTTTAGAGCGGTCATAAAGTGTTGAAGCACTCACATTTGAAACTGTTTTAACCTGTCACCTGTCAGAATCGAGACGAGGCAGTGCATTGAATCGCGTGAATGGACCGCGAACCAGTCAAGTGATTCAATCAGGAAATGAAGCAGTTGCTGCTTCGGACGTCATGTCACGTGATTTGAAGCAAGCTTCGAAGCACTGCTTCTATGGAATAGGAAGTCCAGGGTTGAAGCTCCGTTCGAAGCTTCAGTGTCAAACTGCCATCACTAGTAAGAGCTCCGCAGAGCCGCTGATGTTATGTTCTGTTTGGATTGTTTGCGTGTGTGTCACGTGTCTTGTCAAAACTGAGGTTACCTAACTGTAACCCAGCTTCTATGAGTATTGGTGCAGCCCTCTAAGGCTATCGCTATTGGGTTTACCCTTCTGCGCCCCCGCGCAGTACTGAAAACACTTGTAGTCCAGGCCCACCCGCTAGGTGGGCCCCACCCTCGGGCCACCTTCCGGTATAAATAGGGAGGTTGCCTGGTGATCTGCTCCCATACAATATAACTTTTCTTCAGCTATTCGTAGAGCCAGTGGGGCCCAGCGCTTAGAGGGCTGCGCCAATGCTCATAGAAGCTGGGTTACAGTTAGGTAACCTCAGTTCTATTTCGTATATGGCTTCGCCCTCTAAGGCTATCGCTATTGGGTTAAGGGCGAAGCATGATGTAGTCTGCGCCCCACTGGGTCCGTCCAGCACTAGAAGCACAGACACACCTGCTCAATAACACATCCCTGCCTGTTGTGCCATGCGTAATGGCACCTTCCCGTCCCTGGAACATAGCAAACATACCTGTTTTCCTGACGGGGTGAAGTCTGGGAACAATACATACCGACCGCTGTGAGAAGTAGAGACGAAGGTCCCACCTTATCCTGCGATCATAGAGGGGGAACAGCTGCTCTCTCCGCGCCAGCCAGGTAGGAGAGCGCTCGGCTGGATCCCTGACGTTACTCACTCTAATCAGACACTTCGTACGAAGTGTATTAGAGGAAGGGGAACATCCCTCTCCTACGAGGGGAAAAGGCAGCTCTCTGTGTGCCGAGAGGCAGGAGAGAGGCGCTCAGCTGGCTCCCTGACGTCACTCACTCCGACAGGACACCCAGTACAGGGTGTGTCAGAGAGGAAAGGGAAACATCCCTCAAATAAAATTGAATAAATGAACAGGGGGAAGACCAAGATGCAGCCGTGCAAATATCTTCCACTGACATTCCTCCGCTCAACGCCGTGGAGGAGGAAATTCCTCTGGTTGAGTGCGCTTTGATGTTCTCCGGGGGCTCCACCCCAGATGAGACATACGCCTGTGAGACCGCCTCACACAGCCAGTGTGACAGCCGTTGTGTAGACAGAGGTTGCCCGATAGAGCGCTCTCTGTAATGCACAAACAGGCGCTGAGAACGGCGCACTGCCGCTGTGCGCGCCACATAGCAGGCCAGCGCGCGCACCGGGCAGAGGAGATGAGATGTGGCTTCTTCCTCCGATTTATGAGGAGGCGGAAAAAACCCATCCAAGGTGATCACTCTTGATCTAAAAGACCTAGTGATGACCTTTGGCATAAAGGCTGGGTTAGGACGTAACACAGCCGAACTGCCATCCCCCTGGATCCGGAGGCATGACGGTGCCACAGAGAGAGCGGATAAATCACTCACCCTTTTCGCCGATGTTAGAGCTAAAAGCAGTACTACTTTGGCTGATAACATGTTGAGGGGAACCTCCTCTAAAGGTCCAAATGGGGCTTTGCATAGTGCTCGTAACACCAAAGCCAAATCCCACTGAGGCGCCAGTGCGCGTGACACCGGTCTGAGTCTTCGTACCCCTTGCAGAAACCGTTTCGTCAGGGGGTGACTGAACAACGTCCCTATTCCGAAACCCACATGACAAGATGATATGGCAGCGGCATACACCTTGATTGTGCTGAACGCCAAATTCCATGGGGTCCAGGCTTCTCCCTACACACCAACGCTGGAACGCTGCCCACTTGGCTGTGTAGGAGGCTCTGGTAGACGCGGCCCTGGTTCCCTGAATGGTGCGTACCACATCTTGAGAGAGACCCCAGCTCTCTAAGTGTTCCCGCTCAGGGGCCATGCCCATAAGGGCTGGCCTATCACTGGGTGACTGCAGATCGCTCCCTCCACCTGTGAGAGAGCGTCCCCCCGCCACGGAATCTCCCACGGCATGCCTGACAGCGTACGCTGTAGGCATGGAAACCAGGAAGCTCCCGTGCGTTCCGGGGCTATCAGGATCACTGACAGCCGCTCTTCCTGCACTCGGTCCAGGAACCGAGGAATCAGCGGGACTGGTGGGAAGGCGTACAGCAGTCCCCTGGGCCATGGCCGATGTGCGAACGCGTCCACCCCCAGGGGTGGGTGGTCCCGTGCTGACAGGGAGAACTAGAGCTCGCATTCATTTCATTTCATTTCAAACCTTTATTTAACCAGATTTGTCCCATTGAGATCATAGATCTCTTTTTCAAGGGAGATCTGCAGCATATAGGTTCCACATGAAACATAAAACAATAAAGGACATTATATTTACAGGATACATAGTTATAGACATTTACAAGTGCCCATTGTATCAGCAAGCATTTCATTTAGCCTAGCTTTAAAAACATGCAGAGGAATGAGATTGCTCAGTTTCAATTCTTTCTGAAGATTGTTCCAAGCAAGTGGAGCTGCGCACATAAAAGCTGTCTTACCGAAGACAGTCCTTGCTCTTGGCACATCTAACAAGACTACATCATGTGACCTCAGACAATAGCTGCTTGCAACTCTCTGTGTTATCAGAGAGCAGATATAATACGGGAGTTTACCCAACAAAGCTTTATAGATAAACGTGTACCAATGACTGAGCCTCCGTACAGAGAGTGATGGTAAACCTGCCTTGGTATACAGTGTACAGTGATGTGTAAGCGCTTTACAATTTGTGACAAATCTCAGAGCACTGTGATACGCAGCATCCAATTTGCTCAGGTAATTGGCAGGTGCATTCATATAGACCAGATCACCATAGTCCAGCACAGGTAAAAAGGTCACAGTGACTAGCCTTTTCCTGGCCTCAAGCGAGAAACAGGACTTGTTTCTGAAAAAGAAACCTAGCCTAACCCTCAGTTTTTTTAAGCAGGTTATTGACATGAAGTTTAAAAGAGAGACAATCATCAAGCCAGATACCAAGGTATTTGTAACAGGCAACAACTTCAAGTTTTGTTCCTTGCGTAGTTACAATATCTAAAACAGGCTCTGGTGTCTTTTTAGCTTTTGAAAAGAGCATTACCTTGGTTTTATCCACATTTAAAAGAAGCTTTAATTCAGAGAGCTGAGTCTGAATAGTGTTAAAAACAGCCTGTAATTTAACAACAGCCTCTTTAATGGAGGGACCTGCACAATACATCACAGTATCATCCGCATAAAAATGTAAAGTAGCTTCATCCACATTATCACCTACAGATGTAGCACTCCAGATCAGACTCAAAAGGGTGTGTCCCAGTCAAAAGCCCAGCGGATGCCAGGGGCTGGGGGTGTTGCCAAATTGCTAGAGGGCGTTGCCCAATTTCCCCATTTGTTCAATTACAGGATTTAACCATGAGATGGCGCTTCATTCACAAAATACACAATGGGTGTTGTAGAAACATCAATATTTTAGATCAAATAAAGTATATAGTTTGCTTTATGCAGTATATTTCCTGTAATATTGTACAGTAGATTGAAGTAAATCAACTTATACATTAAGATAAGATAAGATGGACCTTTATTAATCCCGTGGGGAAATTCAGTAGTTCAAACAGCAACAGGGTGAGAGTGAAAAACAGGACAGCACAGATTCACACAGATTAATAAATATATGTAAATATAAATAAGATGAGCGATAAAAAATAATAATAATAATGAGAAACTATGAAATAAGAAATGAATACAACTAAAATGATCATATCATATATTATAATGTATTGTATTATTAAGTAATATCATACATTAACCCCATTATAGCAGATGCCACATTAAATGGATGAACACATGTATGCATCAATAATTACAACAGAGTATTTCTAAATACAAGTTGTAAAAATACTTATATGTATTTAATATTAACCCTTTGGAGTCGACCGTCACGCCGGCGTGATCAGATCACATGACCTGTTCAAGCCGGTGCCGCATAAAAACAACAGTCCGGACAACATTGCCGTGTGTTTCTGTCGAAAGTGCTGGCTTGAAACTACTGTATATCCCAGTCTTTGATTCATGCAAAAAGACCCAGTAAACACGGAGATACGGTGATATAAAGTTAATACATTTCAAAAGTATGAAATATGGAAGCACATATTTGAATATCGTCGCCATATTTGATCATTTTACGAAACGGAAAATACTGGAAACTGTAGATCCTGCTCAACAGGATGTATATGTGTATTTCTGTCGAAAGTACTGGCTCGAAACTATATGCCAGTCTTTGTTTCATGCAAAAATACCCAATAAACACGGACATACGATGATATAAAGTTAATACAGATATATTTCAGAAGTATGAATAATGGAAGCACATATTTTAATATTTTCGCCGTATTTTATCATTTTACGAAACGGAAAATACTGGAAACTGTAGATTCTGCTCAACAGGATGTATTTACCAGGAAGGGGTGAGGTAATCAGGTAAACGGAGTGATACGAAACGAGACGAAAAGAGACGAAGAGGGACGGCGGGAACCGAAGAGAGACGGCGGGAAATGGAGAGAGACGAAGATATACGAAGACAGGCTGCGGGAGACGAAGAGAGGCTGCGGGAGACTGCGATTGAAGTAAAGTGACAAACAAACATTGAAAATGTAGATATAGTTAGATATATTTAGAGTTTTGAAGACTCAACTATGATGAAGAGAACTCTGAACGTGAGTCAAGCTTTAAGCTTGTTTTTTGACATGGAGGAGGAGGAATCTGTTTTTACATATATGTTGTGATTTTGGGTCCAAAATGTTCATATAGTAGAAGATCACCTACATCCAAACGAAATAAATATAATTAATTATGATGAATACGTTAAGTCTTGTTCATTGTTTTTCACTTTTATTAAATGTTTGATATTTCTTTCTCTGTGTGCGGGGGATCACAGGAGGGGGGAGAGCTGTGGAATGTGACTCCACACATTCCGATGGCCAATTAGTTTTAAACAAAGGGTCCCCAACATACATATGAAACATGGGGGGGTTGGGGCTGGAGAACGGTATGGTCCTACCGTTTTCATACTTTATATATCTTAGCATATTCATACACACTGTTCATACTGCTCACAGGCTGATATCTAGTGTATTCATACCCCTCACTGTTTATTCATCATTCAATTAATTATATATTTTATTCTGTAGATTGTGAACATTACTTTTCACTTTACTGCTTGTTGCTCCTGGTTAGAAGCTAAACTGCATTTCGTTGTCTCAGTATCGGCGGTCACTCCTGATGAACCCACCAGGGCTGTTTCCTCAGAACGAGAGGAAAGTTTTTACCAGGACAGCTTTTTTAAGGGACAGCATCGCCCTGAGATCTATGCTGGGAGAATGGTGAAAATAACCAACTGGACTGGGATCAATGGGAAAATGCCTCTTCCCCTCAATGTGAAGCAACAGATTGAGTCTTATGTTTCCAATCGGTTCCCAAATCTGAACATTGACCAGTGGTATAAGATCAGGAGCCGGGTAAACGAGAGACTGAGGAGCCCCAGAAAAACAGATCCCGAAATCGCTCGTCCTGGTTTCGGCAGCAGATAGGCCTACAGCATGTGTCTGTTACTGTATGTCAGTTATTTTAAATAAAATGATGAAAACTGAACTTGAAAATTGTTTCCTCTTTTTATTTTCGGGATGGGGAGACGTGTGTGATTAAAAATTCATTCGCAGAAATGTAAAGTGATCTAACTAAGTTCTATTCATATTCTTGACGGGAAGAGCCGTGTAAATGGGTGGCCATATGCATTTGAAAAGCAATATAAATCACAGTTATTATGCAATAGGCTATAAAAGCACCACCGATTACCTTTCTCCAATTCAAACTCTTGACGGGAAAAAAGGAAGGTGTAAATGTGGGCTATACTGTACTGTATACATACAAAGGCCATTCAATAGACGTTCAATATATAGTATACGTTTATTAGAGTCGGCTTGACTCGGTTTGCATTCATAAAGAATGCACAAATGTGTTTAATCGTTAATGTCATAGTATTCGTTTATTAGTCCCCGAGGGGAAATGGGTAGCAGCACATCACAGAGGCATTTAAAAAGTGAAGAACATTCAAGTTAAACAATACTAAGTAAACAATTAACACAGTAAATTATGTGGATTAAATCACATTTATTTCGTTAAAAATAAACGAAATGACTCGGTTTGCATTCATAAAGAATGCACAAACGTGTTTAATCGTTCATGTCAGATATGTAGGCCTACTAAGTAAATAGCCTACATTAGTTCCTGCTCAAGATTAGATTCAACTTTATTGTTATTGCACAGATTACAGGTACTGAGACAACGAAATGCAGTTTAGCTTCTAACCAGGTGCAACAAGCAGTAAAGTGAAAAGTAATGTTCACAATCTACAGAATAAAATATATAATGAATTGAATGATGAATAAACAGTGAGGGGTATGAATACACTAGATATCAGCCTGTGAGCAGTATGAACAGTGTGTTAATCGTTAATGTCAGATATGTACTAAGTAAATAGCCTACATTAATTTCATGATGGATTAAACCACATTTATTTCGTTAAAAATAAACAAAATGATTAAATGCAGGGTGAATTGCCCTAATGTGGAACATTTTTGCATTTCAGACTTCGGGAATATATTGCGACATGAAGCCGATACAATAAATCAAAATCCAGTAACATTCTGAAATCCCCAGGATGTGTCCTAATCAAACCAAAAGAGAACATGCAGATATTAAACTCATACAAGAAATGGTAGACATATTAGTACTCTTAGTGCCAAGTTGTCTCAGACAATCTGTTTTCCTAATGTGGGACAGTTCTGTGCAAAATGTGGGACACTGAAAAGTCTATATTAAAAAGCCTCAGTCACCTTCATTCATGTAATAAAAAAATCTCAGGCCAGTAACACTCAAAGCTACAGTAAATGTGCAATACCATGCTATGTTACTATTTATAATGTTATTGTTGTTACAACAGAAGATGTTTTTATTTAAATTGAAGTTAAATGCATCAATCTGGTGCACTGAGGGCAAAATTAGTAGATTTGTGGATACGGCTCTCAACACATATGAAACAGAACTGTTCTTACAATGTGTGTTGGAAGGTATTAAATTACTATGCATATTTTATTGTGTAAACACACAGCTGATCACCTGAGAGCTGCCGTTTCATTCAGAGCGTTTAAAAAAAACGACGGTCTGATTTCAACAACTCAATGTGTGATTATTATAGCAGTAATATTAGACACTAATAATACAGTAAACTATGAACACTGTACATATTATTGTTTGCCCGTGGGATTAGGATGATCGGTAGAGAGCCGCTGCGTCGGATGTGATATAAAAACAAAGCGATTATTGTCGTTGTTGTAAACTCACGTGGATTAAATGTAGTGCATTCATTTCAACTCGCGAAATATGATACATTAAATGATCGCGAGGATCACGATCGAACATCGTTTGTTTGACCCTGGATGCATTTCCTGATCTAAAAACATAGCGATGGTTTTGTACTTACGCGGCGTAAATTACGCCAACGTGAATTAAACATTATTTTGTTAAATGAAAACATGGTGATGTTTAGTAAATGATTACATGTCTCTTACTTAAGCACAGAATGTGATCCTATCCGTGACATATATGGATCTTAACAAATATCCGCTATATCAGATCCCTGTAGATCAGCTGTTTATTTCACATGAGTTCCAGTGTGGCAGCTTTTCACGGCTCCCCCTGGTGGATCCATGATCCATTGCTGCTGGTTTCATTATAATTAAATGTATTTATCAAGGGGGCGTTTCAAGTCCTGCGGGGGGGTTTTCCTTTTCAGCAGGGGCCCACCCCGTGCCGATCACGGACCCGCCCGGGTAGGCGTCTGAAACGAAGCGCTACATCTGTACACTGTTAATATATATGGAGAATAAAAGTGGTCCTAAAACAGAACCTTGTGGTACACCATTAGAAATGTTTAACCATTCAGAAGTCAGTCCATCAAAATGAACACATTGGGACCTTTCAGAGAGGTAGTTCACAAACCACCCCACTGCATTGCTGGATATGCCAATACTGAGTAGCCTCTGCTTTAAAATGCGATGATCAACGGTGTCAAATTCTTTGGAAAGGTCAATAAACAGAGCTGCACAACTCTGCTTATTATCTAAAATAGTAGTAATGTCATTCACCACTTTCATTGTCGCAGTGATGGTGCTGTGTTTCTTTCTGAATCCTGACTGATGCTTAGACAGGATATCATTTATACATAAAAACTCCTTTACTTGTTCACTCACTAAGCGTTCGAGCACCTTAGCCAGAACTGACAATTTAGAGATTGGCCTATAGTTATTTAAAATAGTTGCCTCCCCTCCTTTCAGTAAAGGCAAGACATAAGCAGACTTCCATACTTTTGGAATTGTGTTCGTGCTGAGGGAGAGGTTAAAAAGAGAAGTAAGAGGTGGAGCAATAAAATCTGCAGCTATCTTTAAAAAGAAAGGTTCTACGTTGTCCGGGCCAGCCGGTTTCCTAGGATCTAACTTGGATAATGCTTCATGAACAATACCAATAGTTAAAGGAGTAAAACTGAAAGGGTTTTCCAGACCACATTGTTCAGAGTCAAGGATTGGAGCGTTCACAGGAGCCACACAGCCAAACAGAGAGCCACAAGACACAAAATGCTCATTAAAGCAATTTAGCATAGTAGCCCTGTCTGATATAGTGCCAGATGCTGTGGTAAGGCACGGAGGTAGCTCATTTGGGATATCACCAGTGGAAATCGATTTTATGGCTTTCCAACATTTCCTAGGATTATTCAGGTTTTCTGTGGTAACCGACAAATAGTACTTTGATTTAGCACTTTTTATTTGAGATGTGAAGCTATTTCTTAGCTGCCTAAAACGTAGCCATTCTACCTCTGAGCCTGATTTCCTAGCCTTAGCCCAAGCATTATTTCTCTCATGAAGGAGACTGGACAGCTCAGCAGAAAACCAGGGATTGTTTCGTCCCTTCACTCTAAATGTACGCAGAGGTGCATGTCTATCTATAATTTTCATAAAACCAAGATAAAAATAAGACCATGCAGTTTCTACATCAGCACACAAATTGATTCTACCCCAATCAAAATCAAACAGATCATGTAAAAAACCCTGCTCCACAAAGTGTTTTTTGTCTCTCTTTGTGATGATACGTGGTTTAACCTTTTGGACCGTAGTGTCCCTAATTGTGGCTACAACACAGTGGTCACTCACATCATTAGCAAATACTCCCACAGATGAGTATTTATGTGGAACATTTGTTAAAATTAGATCAATTAAGGAGGATTTATTTGGGGACTTAATATTGCGCGTTCCCGCGTGCGGCGAACGGATCCACCTCCGCTTTCCCGAACCGGCTCCAAACCTGGGCAATCAGTTCGGGATGGAGGCTCCAGTCCCCCTGGCGAGGACCTCCTCTGGACATGAGGTCTGCCCCTTTGTTCAGCTCTCCAGGCACATACAGTGCTCTGATGGAGAGCACGTGTGCGAGCGCCCAGATCAACAGCCGTCTGGCTGTGTTCAGGAGCTGCACTGAGTGTACACTAGGGCTGAACGATTAATCGATATTAAATCGAAATCGCGATTCGAGATGATGCGATTATTAAATCGCAAACCCTGCGATTTTTTTTTAAACTTTATTTTTTTTTTTTACATTTTTTTTTTTTTCTTCTTGTGTGTCAGTCATCCACACCAATCAGAAGTGCTGTGCTCCACATGTACCAGCCATTGTTAATCAATCAGAAGTGGCCCATGATAGAAGGTGATAGATAGATTGATCCAATCACCTGCTTTTGAAAAGTGCTTTTGAAAGTGCCTGCCCTTTCCAAATGGCTTCCAATGGAGCTTTCCTAGATAGTTTGGTGAAACAAACCATCTGAGTCAGGTTAGTAATCCTCCATCACATGTTCTACATCTAAAAGGGTGAATCTTTAACTGAAGCCTGACTTTAAAGCAACCCAACGGAAGTTTCATGTAAGTTTAGTTCTTTCACTCGTAGCTCGGGCTGCGGGGGTGCTAGAGACCGCATTTTAGAGACCGCATTTTACAATAAACTTCCATTGGGTCGCTTAAAAATAAATATCACAAATCGCAATCGCAATATTTGTCAGAAAAATCGCAATTAGATTTTTTCCCAAAATCGTGCAGCCCTAGCGTACACCCCCCTGGCGATTGATGTAGGCCGCCGCGGCTTTGTTGTCTGTGCGAATCAACACATGCTGATTCCGCAGCAACGGGGCAAAATGCTGAATTACTCTCCGTACGGAGATCAATTCCAGCACATTTATGTGGAAAGACATGTGAGCCGTCCACTGTCCTCCCACTGCCTGCGACATGCACGTTCCTCCCCACCCTGAGAGAGATGCGTCTGTGAACACCGAGATGTGTGACGTAACTCTGCCCAGGGGAACCCCCTCTGACAGGACGTGGGGACTTTTCCAGTATGTTAAGTCTGAACCCACGGACAGAGGGATGACCACCATGCGCATCTTCTGTCGTATGGGGTCGATGCGGAGGCTGATGAACCACCTCTGCAGTCTCCTTATGTGTAGGAGACCCAGGGGCATCCCCACGTGACCTGCTGCCATCATGCCGAGCAGCCGCATCACGGAGAGTGACGTCACCACGCTGCGTGGTATGACACGTTGAAGGAGAGCTGTCAGCGTTTCCACTCTCTGCCGTGAGAGTCGTGCTCTCATGCGGGCTGAGTTCAATTCCACCCCCAGGTAAACAATACTCTGGGCTGGAACAGGACAGCTCTTTTTCCAGTTGATCATGAAACCCAGCTTTGACAGATGCGATATGAGTTGTACCGTCTGTAAAGCCGCTTCCTCCCTGGAGCTAGCCAGCAGCAGCAGGTCGTCCAGGTAAAATAGTAACATTCCTCCTCTGTGTAGCGGCTGCAGCGCCGTCTCTACACACTTTGAAAAAGTACGAGGAGCCAGGGAATAGCCGAACGGCAGACGGTTGTACTGGTACGCTATTCCCTGGAATGAAAACCTCAGGAATTTCCTGTGTTTCGGAACGATGGGCACATGGAAGTAAGCATCCTTCAGGTCTATAGAGGTGAACCAATCTCCCTGGTGAACACACTCTAGCACCTTTTTGACCGTCAGCATGTGAAAAGGTCTTTTTATTATTGCCTCGTTGAAAACTGACAGGTCGAGGATGGGTCTCATTCCCCCTGTCTTTTTTTTCGGGATAAGAAAATAGCGGGAGTAATACCCCTGATTTTCTTCCTCCTGGGGAACCCTGGAAATAGCCTCTTTCAACAGGAGTTCCCGTAGCTCTGCTTAGAGCGCAAGACACTGTTCTCGGGATGTTAGGCATGTCACCTGTATCCCGTTGAACTGTGCGGGGGTGGAGGCAAACTGCAGGGTGTACCATCTGCTGATCAGCCTGTGCATCCATCCGTCCATCAAACACAGGCGCTGCCACGCCGAGAAACACTCTGACAGCGGGCGCGCCTGTTCGAGATGTGTTGTGGTTGTCATGACGACGAGCCACTCCAAAGCCCTCGCCGCCGCTGCCCGTGAGGCAACCCAAGGTGGGCCTAGAGCGAAAGGGCTGTGCGGAGGCCTCCACACGCTGAGTATCACTCCGCCTCGCATCATGAGACGTGTACACGCTCAGAGGATGGATGGAGGTGTGTGCAGTAATATCCACATGAGGCGTTAACACTGCTCTCATGGGCTTATTATGACCGTGTATAGGTGGCGTATCTCGGACAGAAGAATGCCGCGAGGTCTGTGGTTTAATAACCGAAGAGTCATAACCATCAGTAATCTGTCGCGAACCATGCCGCCTACTAATCATCAGATTGGAGGCAGTTGGTGTAATTATTGTGCTCCGCAGTTTATTAATCGATAGATTAAATAGCGCAGGCTTTTGTACCGAACCCGGCTGGCTATTAACCGACAGGTCATAGGCAGCTCCCAGGGTGGGGGATATGTGACACACATTTGTAACTGATGACTCAGACCACATGTTAGGAAATAAACAACTTTTATTTCGATCACACTCCCCCCCCCAAACCGTCAAGGTCGGCTTTGTTTTTTCGGCGGCTCTCGTGGAGTAGACGCCGAACGGGAGTACCTCACTCCCTTCTTACCCCCCCTCTCTGGTGTGGGCCCGTCGGTGCGGGACGGTGCCCTGGAGGTGCGGGTCGGTGCCCCAGCCGCCGCTGACGGACGATTCTGACGGACGATTCTGACGGACGATTCTGACGCCTCGGCTGCTGTTGCTGCTGGTGCCTGTCCGTCTGCCGCTGTGGCCGGGTTGGCTGCTGCTGCTGCCGCTGGTGTCGCTGCTGCTTCACCGCTGGCTGGAGCCAGCCGACGTGCTGGCTCCGAAGCCGCCTTCATGGCCAGGAACTGGGGCCCGAACAGCCCGTCCGAGCTGATCGGAGCGTCCAGTAAGACCTTCCTGGCTGGCTCTGTGACCGCTGCCTGCTGTAACCAGAGGTGACGCTGGATCTGTGTCATCCATGCCGTAATCCTCGCCTGGGACACCGCCACGGCTGCGCATGGCCGTGCTGGCCGCCGTAGCGATCTCCTCCGACTCCTCTGGAGCCACGGTGGTGGATCGCTCGACCAACGTCACCACCGAGTTGGTCAGCAAAGCGATGTTGTTTGCCGCTGCTGACGCCTGGAACGCACACTGGTGCGCCCGGTCAGCCTGGCGGGCGATATACTGGTCCTTGGGGTCGGCCAACATAGGGTGCCGTCCAGCGACCAAGTTGGCCTGTCTTACCCCGAAAAATGCCGTTAAGCTCGGTTCCAGAGCGGGGGTGGTGGTTGGGAAAACCTCATCTGTGAAGAGGGGACAAAGGAGGCCACCTTCTCCCGTACTCGTGGAACGGGGAGACCTCTACATGCTGCTGCCTTGCCGATTATTTCCGGCAGCTCCAGCATGATGCCTCCCAATGCCGGTAGCGCCGTGGCCACGGAGAAGGGGACCACGTGCTCGACCGCCACCTCTGACTCTCGCTCCGACCCCGTCTCCCCCGTCCGGGGAAGAGGGGGAAGGGGAGAGCCGCATGGCGAGCCCTGGAGGGAGGCGGGGAAGGAGTTGTCCGACTCCTGCCCCCCACTCGCCTCCATAAACAGGCTGTCCTGGATGGGCTCCTGCCCACCCCAGACGTCTTCCTCACTCGCAGCAGCTAGAGCGTCCGCCCTTCGCTTCCTGTCGGATGAAGGAAGACGCACACAATGAGGACATGCGACCTGCTGGCTGAGAGCCGCGTCCGCGTGCTCTGGCCCCAGACAGGCTGCACATATCGGATGCAAATCATAGCTCATAATGTAGCCTGTATTGCACGAAGGGCACATATGGACACACTCTTTATTGCTCATGCTGTTGCTTTCTCGTGCTTCAGTAAACTGCTGGTTGCTGAAGAAAAGAGGGAGCAGATCACCGGGCAACCTCCCTATTTATACCGGAAGGTGGCCCCGCGCAGAAGGGTAAACCCAATAGCGATAGCCTTAGAGGGCGAAGCCATATACGAAATAGAACTCTGCGCAGCATTGCTCAGAGAGTAGGTTTCAGTGTGGTGCGCTGGTTGTGGGGGGCATTCTGTGCTTGGATGCTCTGTTGGTTATCTTCGGAGGGATAGGTGGGAGAGAGAGGGATTTATATTTGAAAAGTTGAATTTTTGATTTACTTAGAATCCTGTTGTTTTGACCCAATGAAGAGTCCTGCTAAAAAGGGGAGAACGTTATCCATTCATGTTCATTTTGTTAGAAGCATTTGATAGTGAGGTTTATTTACATGTTTTGTTTGTTTTGATCACTAAAATGCACCTTTCTTGTTTAAAGGTTTTTCACCTGAATAAAGCTGCTGAATGAAGCTGATTAAAGCTACTGCATGAAGCTGCATAATCTACTAAATAAAAAGTCTAAAAGAAAAGCTGCAGAGTGGAATCCTGTTATTAACGTCCAGTAGATGCCTCGAGTCCCTTTCAAGTGGGGAGTCTGCAAAAAACCAGCGGAACTTGACAGTGAAAAACCGGGAGACCAGGAACTGGAAGAACTCCTGAGACGCTGAACAACAACTCAAGCAGACACCTGAGACCTGATCATCCAAGGTTCCTCGTTCTTGAATCACGCCACTCCCCAGGCAAAGGGCAGAATGCCCAAAAGAGGGGAAATCATGGCGGATCAAGCGAGAGGAAAGGCTGTGGAGCAACTAAAGGTGGAGAGGACGACGGCAAAGCGGTTAGCCTCTCGACTGGCCAACACCATAACCAGGACTTATAAGGACATGTCTGAAGAAGAACTCAAGAAATTCACTAAAGAAGTTGAAAAAGTAATGGAAGCAAATGACGACTTGGAAGCTGGGTTCATCGCAGAGCTGGACACAGCTGAAGAAGCTGAGTTAACGAGTCAGCAAAAAGACGACCTACAAGAAAATGCAGAGGAGAGTACCCGGAAGCTTGAGGAGTTGACGAGACTTATTCAAGAAGCTCTGTGGACTAACTTTGGAGAACATGAAGTATCAGTAGCTCTTCATGCGGTAGAGGCTGAAGGTGAACGTGCTGCTGCGGCAGAGCCTGGTGGTAATCTGGAGGCCTATGACTTCACACTCAACCATCTGAAAGAGCTTATGAGGACTGCAAAAGAAGTGCACAGTCGGTGGAGGCAGTGCAAGCCGTCATCGCCACGGAGGAGCACACTGTGTGTGTGTGTGTGTGTGTGTGTGTGTGTGTGTGTGTGTGTGTGTGTGTGTGTGTGCCCCCTATTTATCTATCCCCTATTTATCTATTTAATATAGATAAAGTAAGAAATCATTCCAATGTGTACAATAGGACAGTACAAAAAACAGTTTGAAAGGAGAGTGATTAGTAAAATATGTATAAATAAAAAGAAAGAATGCTAACTAGGTAACATAATATAAGAATAAACAAGTTTAAATTATTTGTTATTGGTTGTGATAAAGATGTTTGGATTATTGAAAAGTATACAGCTCCCTTTCATCTGAGTGTTGAGAGCTGTATCCATAAATTCATGTTGTGCTCAAAGTGCTCCAGATTGATGCATTTAACTTCAACATTTAAAACAAAAATCTTCCCGGGGGAGCATGCCCCCGGACCCCACTAGAGGAGGTGAGGTCCCCCCTGGAGGATGTGAGGCCCCCCATAGAGGAGGTGAGGTTCACCCCCAAATAAAGCAGGTTAAAATAATTAAATTGCATACATGTTCTTTTAGTAAACGGGTCCCACAGACCCAAACAGCACACAAAGGTTAAAGGTAAGCATATAATAATGTTAAAATGTGCTAAATATATACACTGCAAAAAACAAAAAAGAGAGGAGTAAAAGTAGCCCCCGACTTGTTTTATTTTTACAAAGTAGCCCTCATCCTAAAAAAGGTTGGTGACCCCTGCCATTGACTGTATATATAAAGGTAATGACACATGGGCAAGGCCAGGCAGGAAACATGTGACTTATCAGTAACTTTAGACATCGTCGTAACACAATTTTAAACGAGATTTTATTGTAGATTATACATTTTACTGATACCAATTATATAATATTTACCTTGTTTATTAAAAATAAAATAAAAACATATTTTTTTAAATATTTTTTTTATTTTGTATATGGGAACAGGTGGGGCGGCGCCCCTAGCGCATGGGCCGGCCGCCACTGGATGTCACTATTTTTATTCTTCATTTCAGAAGAGATGCACGGACAGAAGAAGCTGGAACAACTGAGGCTTTCTAATCACAACTCCTCATCTAGTCAAAGTTAAGCCCAAAGGTCCCCGCCGGCAGGGACTAGTGCTGCGTACCTGGACTCACATTCAGGTTCAGGTCCGGACTCAAGTCCAGAGGTTCAGGTTCAGGTCCGGACTTATAAGTCCGGACCTGAACCCATGGCTTTTGTCAATTTGTGTGAGCTAATTATCAATTGAAAATTAACTCATAATCAACTCAAATTCAAACTCATCAGGTTTATTGTGTTCCCTTCCAACTTGTGTCTACATTTCTCTACAAAGTACAAATGTAAAAACACTTTTTGCCACTTAGTCTACAAATGACTTATGACAGCAACTACAGTGAACTACTACAAAGTTCAAACATGTATTTCATTTACCAAACTAAAGTAACCAAACAGTCCCTGAGCTGACTGAGCCTAAATCCCTAAAACGTTGCTGAAAGGTAGAGTGTAGAGTAGACTATACGCATTACACTGTTACACACCTACTATACAGGCTACACTGTAGTGACTGACTGTACAGTCAGAGTGTACTGTACTGTCTAGTGTACACCATGTATTTTCTACAACTCTACATGTGTACATTATACAGTACATACTACATACATAGTGATGTACATACATACTGTTAGAAATTAAAATCAATGTTGATATGGCGTAATTTTAAATTAAATACACTACTTAATTTAAATCAGTTTTATTCTGAAAAAAACGGAAGTTCACACTATTAACTTAATACTTTTATTCTGAAAATTCTTCACTTCCGGCTAGCATTAGCATGTGGCGAAATGCTACGTTTCAAACCGTGAATCGAAGGTGAAATGACATGTGATGTTGTACACTGAGCACACTGGGATTAGCACTCATTTATTGACGCTGAATAACGTTTATCAGGGAATGTTTAAATAACCACAGACACCAGAATATACGTAAGTGCTAGTTTTTTTGCGAGTCCAAGTACCGGTTCCCGACGTTCCGGTTTTAACCGGAGTTGAACCGAAACTTTTTACAAGTCCAGTACCGGTTCGGCGTACCGGTACACAGCACTAGCAGGGACCCTGTTTTTTATTTTCACGACACGGTGTCTCAGGGCATCTTAATATTTAAAAACCTATTAATGTGTTATACCAGATTAACGAGAAGAATCTCAGCTAACTGACGATACGAATCATTTTTACCGAAACAAAACACATGTCTCACAAGAAGCGTTAGCATTAGCGCTTACCTAAAACGGGCAGATGCTACTTCCGGTGCTAACTAGCAAAAACGATCTTTAAAACTGAATATGTTCTGCACAAACTACATATCATCTGAAAGCTGATACTCCACAGATTATTTTGTTATAAATATCATCACTGTAGGACACAAACTCACTGAGCTAGCAGCCAGAACAGAAAAAAGAAAAGAAAACAGTTTTCAAAACCATAACAATAATTATGTCTTACCGTTGCTGTTTTGTGATCAAAGCTCGTGTTCAAGGGAATAAAAACGCTGTTTAAGGTTAATCCAATGTCTCTTAGTCACTTTAGAATTGTTCCTGATAATCTATCATTACATTCATGGCAGCAGAGTAGGTACAAAGTGTTGCAGTCCCGAGCTAATGCTGTCTCACGTGCTGTTTACGCAAACCTCTCTCTACTTGACATAAGTGTTTAGCGGGACTTACTAACTGTCACTCGATTCTATTGGCTCTAACGGTTCAGAAAAGGTGTCAATCACCCACATCGACCAATGGGTTCCAAAGATATGATCCTGCGTAGTATAAACTACGCCCGCTCCGGCTCCATTACGCATTACGCAGCAAGACAGCACCGCAGCACCACAGCACGCAGCGACGACGTTGATTTCTTTGTTTTTAGATCTTTTTCTTGTGTATCCTCTTTCCATTTTAGCAAATAATGGCAGCCAGAAGGGAGAGCTTCACCACCGAGCAGGTGCTTGAGATGCTAGCTGACGATAGCGGGGCTATGATCATACCAGATGACTCTTCGTCGGATGATGAAGATCTCCTCCAGCCTGACCTGGATCCGGACAGTAGTGACTCGGATGTTGAACTTCCACCACGGGAAAGGTATGTAATCTCTCTGTTTTTATATATTACTTATGTGTTTGGTGGAACTGTGTCACAGTGCTAGCTTAGCCAAGAAGCTACAGGAATGATTAGGCAAAATGCTAAATAGTTTTAGTTGTCTTTTTGGAGTTACATTTTCTAAATGAATGGCCAGTGAATGAATATATACGTGTGTTTACTTATTTATTTGGTGTAATATTATTCATTTATAGTCCAATATTATCCTTTTTATATATTACTTTTGTGTTTGGTGGAACTGCATCACAGTGTTAGCTTAGCCAACAGGAATGATTAGGCAAAATGCTAAATAGTGTTACTTGTCTTTTTGGAGTTACATTTTCTAAATGAATGGCCAGTGAATGAATATACAGTGAATGAATATACATGTGTTTACTTATTTATTTGGTGTAATATTATTCATTTATAGTCCAATGTTATCCTATAAGTATAAGCCAGTGAATTAATCTAATCTCTTTGTTTTTCCACATTTGTTAGATGAGGAGTGACCCCAGCAGGACAAAGCCACACACCCAGAATACTTTCAGGGAGCAGCTTGCTGGAGAATTGTTGGAGTTTGCTGAAGGCCCTGCACCTCCACCACCCCCTCCTCCACCACTCGCATGCATGCCCGAGTATTATGGGGAAGATGCCACCAAGGTCAGGAAGAACTGCAGGAGGTGCTAGATGCTGGACTCAAAAGGGTGAAGACACCTATGTACTGCAGGAAGTGCCAGGTCCCTCTGTGCTTCACTGTCAAAAAGAACTGTTTCAGGTAGGGCTGTGCAATTAATCGTATTTTAATCGCGATTACGATTATGGTTTGCGACGATTATGAAAACAGCATAATTGACAAAATACGATTATTTTGCTGGGTGCGCTTTCGCCCCTCCCTAAAAGCCCACTGGGCCGGCCACGTGGGAGTGACATGTGTTGTGAGTGTTCAGCTCGAGCGAAGATGTCAGAATAAGAGCATCAATTAGTTAAAAAGAAGGGTCGCGGGGAGATTCCCAGTCGATCGCGAGATGTGTCTAAAAATAGAACAACAATATTCTGTTTTATCGTTAATGTCCCGTAACATAATCTTCCTGTGCCAGAATAATGCACTTGAACGCATCAAAGCTTTGTGATTGGCCAGCCTCACCCCATGTGTCGGGGCGTGGCTGGTGGGCAGTGGGCACTATTTTGCTGACGTTCTCCGTGTCAACAGGAGTCACACTCCGCACACACACAAGACCGCAATTATGGCAGAAGCAAAAAAGCTCAAAATATATAATTTTCACTCCGAGTGGGAGGATGATTATTTTTTATCTATTCCAGTTCATCTGTCTCATCTGCAATGCGAGCGTGGCTTTATCGAAGAAGGGTAATTTAGGAGCGGCATTTCAAAACAGTGCACAAACGCTACGAGACGGAATTCCCTCCTAATTCTGCCCTACGCTCCCAAAAGGGGGGGGGGGGGCCTGAAAGGACAGCTAAATGCACAGCAGTCCATTTTCACCAGGCCCAACAACAAGAGCAAGCTGGTAGAGCACCAGAGCATCTTATCGTGTCAGTCATGTTCTTGCGAAACACATGAAGTCTTTCAAAGACGGCGAAGTTGTGAAAGAAGCATTCCTGGAGGCTGCTGACGCGCTTTTGGGGGACAGTAAAAATAACAGTAGCATTTCAATAGGTTTTTGATATAATAAAAACTCAAGTTAGATACCGTTATTAATCAGCTGTAAGTTTTAGTTTGTTTGAACTTATTCATTATAATTATTGTACAAAATGGTATAAGAATGCAAACATTAAGATCTGTTCTGTTTAAATTGATTATAGTCTATTATCAATTCAGGTTAAGAAACTAGTGTTGCTTGCATCCTATTTTAAAGGCATTTCTTTTTATACTCTAATAAAATGCAACACAAAATGGGTTTGATTCTATTAATTTTGTCTTTTTTATTGCACTGTTGCAGCAGATTCCTGTGTAGCTTCAGATCTGAGTTGTCTTATTAGTAAGCCTAATTTATACTTTTGTTGCAACACTATTTTTATATAATGGCAAAGAAAGGGTTCAGAGTATTTTCTTTTTTCCCTGTGTCATATGTGGCAGCACTGCCACACGTTCCTCTTCAGAGAGGGTCTTCAGTACAGATGGCAATATTGTCACCTGCCTGCGCTCATCTCTGAAACCAGACCATGTAAACAGGCTGTTGTTTCTTGCAAAAAATCTTTAAGAGATGACATGAGCAGCCCTACCAGCATGGTGTGACCATGGTGGCCAAAACATTTTTATTTGGTCTTAAATTGTAGTTCAACATTTATTTCCTGTTACTTCTGGACGATGACGGTTGGCCAGCCTTCAACGTTTAGTGGAATATGTTGAATATGTTTTCAGGAGTTTTCAGTAGGTTGTGACAGTGCACTGCAACATATTTGATTTAATTTATTTTAGTCTAATTTATTTTTATTTATCATATTAATATATGTTTAGTATGGTTTTGGAAGTGCGCTACAACATATTTATTGATCTTGTTTATTGGTAAAATATTATTTGTTTTAAAGTTCAATAAATGGTCAATGAATAATCGTCAAAATAATCGTGATATCAATTATTGACCCAAATAATCGTGATTATGATTTTTGCCATAATCGCACAGCCCTAGTTTCAGGGAGTGGCACGACCTAAATACAGGTAGGTATAGTTCAGGTAGGTATAACGTTTGTGTGTTTATTTAAAAAAAAAAATACTTGTTGTTTTTATATACCTAGTGTGGTTTTATTGTATAGTACGTTGGTAAAATGTTTGTTTTTACATGCCTATAGTGTGTTGGTAAAATGTTTGAAATAAATCTGCCCCAGTTGGAGTCAAATGTTACCTATGTTTCTGTTTTTTTATTGTGCAAGTACACCTACACACACTGACCTACAGTGTAATTTTATTGTATAGTGAGTTGGTACAGTTACATACATACACACACACAGCTACACTTACACATACACACCTACACATACCCACACAGCTACACTTACACACCTATAGCCACACAGCTACACAGCTACACTTATACACCAACACGTACCCACACAGCTACACTTACGGCCCGTCCACACAGCGGCGTGCGTTGAAGCTTCCAACGCTTCTGCCCATTCACTTTGAATGGGGTGACGTCACTTTTAGCCGAACTGCATTTTGGGAAGCGACGTGGAGCGTTGCTGGCGTTGCTGGCTTCAAAAGTTGAACAATGTTCAACTTTTGACGCCTCGACGAGCCAATGAAATCCCGTTAATGCAAATCTGCCACTACAAGCGCTAACCAATCAAACCGCATGTATGCTGGGAGAGACTACGCAGGTCATTTCCTCATATTCCAAAAAATGGAGGGAAAATTCATTATAGCGGTAGTGAATCACCCGGTGCTGTATGATCAGTCTCTGTTCATCTACCGCAGTGCTTCTCAAAGTGTGGTCCGCGGACCACTGGTGGTCCGTGAGCGCCCCCTAGTGGTCCGTGAGTATATTGGTACAATTTCACATTTGAAATAAATACATTTATTTAAGTTTTTCGCACTCTCATCTCCGCAATGGAACGAGCTTAAGTTTCACTTTAGATTGCATGATATAGCCCAGATAAGCACCTTCATCACACATATTGCCACTTGTTTGTACAATTTTCAGGTGATTTGTAAAAAACGATGTGTTTTTGAATATTTGTGGAGTTAGGTGGTCCGCGAGTGTTTTTTTATTGGTTAAGTGGTCCTTGGTATGAAAAAGAGAAACACTGATCTACCGGGATACAAACCGGAGGAGCGAGGCATGGAGGGAGGTGGCAGAGACAGTGGATGAAACTGGTAGGTTTTCGCCTGTTTGGGGATTTTATATCCAGTTTACTTCGTTTTAACATTGCTATTGCTTTGTATGTCGGGGGCGGGAGATTCATGTGATTGGTTGTTGGTCGCGTTGCAAAAAATCCCGAGCTTCAGATACGCCCACCTCCAAGAGTCAACGCACGCTGCTGTGTGGACGGGCCGTTACACATACACACCTACACTTCCACACACCTACCGACACAAAAAAATATTTTAAAAAAATTATATTTTTTTTGTTTTGGGTGGAATGAATACCTATAGTGATGATTCAATGTAATACAATGATTTTTATAGTCTGGTACCGGAAAAAGGTAAAATGGCACTGATGGAACCAAATGTGCCCAAAGCTTATTCCGCCTGGACTTTATTTTCATAAATCTCTCTAAAAAGAGAGACTTTGGATATACTTGGGCTTTGGATATACTTTGGATTCCTAAAGCTTTTAGGCTACAAACCCATCATTCAAGGTTGGTCTTCACTATAAGTAATGGGTTTTCTTTAGGCAGAGACAGGAATTTACATTTTTTTGCTATGTTCCATCTGAGTTTACTCTGACACAGAAAAATCTATATTGATTCTGACACTTCTACATCCAACTCACAGATGTAACCTTGCTTTGATAACAACAAATATTCATAAACCTTTTAGAAGTGAAGTTATAGTCATTTGTTCTGGGAATGTCATTTTCGAGCCTGAAACCTGAAAAACAGGCTTGGGGTTTAACAGGTTAACTTGAAAATTAGTTCATAAACAAATCCATGCTGACAGAAGATAAGAACGCACTCCGCTCTGCATCGGCCAAACGGCTCGCTGCACCCTCACTGCGAGGGGGACCCAAATTCCCATCAGCAAAAACACGTGGGTTTGCTATCCTGACTCCAAAATGGTGGAATGAGCTCCCCATTGACATCAGGACAGCAGAAAGCTTACACACCTTCCGGCGCAGACTGAAAACTCATCTCTTTCGACTCCACTTCGAGCGATAGAATGACTAACAAAGCACTTATATACTAATAAAGGACTGGCTTATCTAAAGCCAGTTGAGTAGCACTTGAAATGTTTTAGCTCTATGAAACCTGATGTACTTATATGATTCTGTTTTATTTAAGATTGAGTATCTTCTTGGTCGAATGCACTTATTGTAAGTTGTTTGGATAAAAGTGTCAGCTAAATGCAATGTAATGTAAAATGCACAAATCATTTCTTAATTTAGTGATAAACATTGCAAAACAGAGCAATAATGCAAAACTAAATTACACCATTAACTGGATCAAGGGTCAATGCACGGTTAAAGAGTAGTGTGACGGAGCGGATCACATGAGTGACTGACTCCGCCACTGACAGCCGACTCACACAACACACCAAACATTTCGGAGAAAAGACGGACGCGCATCACTTCCGTGTTTTAAATTCCTGCTATGAACCATGCAATTATTTAATTTACGTTTGTTAATCATGGGGAATGATTATGTTAAGAGGTGGTTAACCTGTTTATGTTTGGTTCGGATTTTTATGTTGAAATGTGGTTTGGAGTGTAATTGTTGTCACCTGTTGACGGTAAGCCTGGTGGGAGGGGCTACGGGTTAATAAGGGACGGGGTTGGCCCTGGAAGGGGAACTTGGGGAATGTTGCAGAGAAGGCAACAGCTGGGACGTGTTCGAGAGATCGTTGCAGAGAAGGCAACAGCTGAACACGTTTTCTCTTCGGGAGTGATGGACGGTCTGATTTGGACGTTTTTTTTGTTTTTTTAAGTTGTGCTGGTTCGCTATTTATTTTTTTGCTGCTGAAAATAAAGTTTTGGAGCTTACCCAACCGACTAGGCCAGTGTTTTCGGACGGACAATTAGAACCCCGTCACAAGTAGCTACATACTTTATCTTCTATATCTTAACCTGCCTTCACCTTTGACCACACACCCACCATAACCACAAAGCATTCTGGGTTTTAAAACTATACCTTTCGTTTATTGTAATGTGAACGCATTTGTTATTGAAGGTTAGTGGGTTCATGTATTTCACAGTCAGTCCGGTTGGATGATCAATGACCTACTGCACTAATGTTCAAAGAGCAAAATATAGTTGATTTAACTCTCGTCAAAGGTCAAACACACCGACTACTGTCCAAACACTCCATTATCGTTGTCAAAAAGCGTTGGCAGTGTTTCGACTTCTGAAAAAAATATTTGTTCATCTTTTGGATCACATACTGCCAAACTCCTCGCTGTGCACTTAATGTTTGTGTACTGTTATTGAATGCCGATGAATATTGTTATACAGTTTGCTATGTACAAATTCAGGGATAATAATGTTTTTCCAACACAATGTAATGTGTATCTTCATCTAGCACTATATGTTTTATTTAGGAATTTCTTTCTAAATTGTGCGAAATATAACCATTTAAATCGCATTTAGTAACTTCATCTTTAAACACAGGTTTTACACAATCTGTGGCGCGACATTTCTTGGCAAAAGTGCTTGTAAAGGTAAAACATACAGTATTTTACGTGCGTTTGTCACTGCAGTACACCACAACTCATATTTGTCTCTAAGTAAACATACAAATATATTGCCCACTGCTAATAAACCAAGATGAGATTGCATCATTAACCAGAGATGGATAAAGTACTCGGATCCTCTGTTGGGGAAATATTTTCCAAGGCCCATAACTTTGACCCAGTTTATCAGGTCATACTGTCCTGACTGAGCACACGCACTGTAACCTGGCTGCTGTGCTCTGTGTTTTGTCTCCCTGTTCCTGCCTGTTGGCGTCAGCTGATAGGGGTGTTATCATTCTATCTTGTTATGCACAATGTTGATTCTTCTCTCAGAACTAGCTAAATACATGGGGTAGGGTTCATCAGAATTGATTGTGGCATCTCTACCGTGTAGTCAACTCGTGGCCCGTGACATGTGTTGTGAATTATCCGGCCAAAGCTCCAAATAAACCGTCAGTGTTTGCCATCAAAGCTCCAGCTCTCCTCGTGTCTCTCTGAGTCCTGTTTCCAATTGCTACAGAAGTACCATAGTAATTCTCTTTTACTGAGGTGTTAAAAAACTCCATCACAAGTCAACAACCTGAATCCAGAATTTTCAAAAGTATTAGTATCAAAAAGTAGAGAGCAGAAGTATAATCAGCTAAAAGTAACCAGTATGCAGAATAAAAGCATGTTATTATTAAAGAATACTGTATTATCCTGTTTTTATCATATGTACCAGCATTTTCATTTTGTAGTTTGTCAATGTGGAGACAGTTTAAGAGATTCAAAATACTTTAAAATACAATTGATGGTAAAGTACTGCCTTATATAATATTAGCATATGTTTTTATATATAAAAAGCAACTAGTAACAATGAGTGTTATATACATGTAAGAAAACATATTTGCATCCGAAGTGAAAAAGGAAAAACTCAAGTAAATTAAATCAAAAATAGTCCTTAAGTATGGTACTTGAGAAAATGTACTTATGTGTTGTAAGTAGTAGTAATGATGCTGTTTCAATCACATTAGTATGCATAAAAAGTGACAAGTGGACACGCCCCCAATTATGCAAATGAGCTAAGTCCGTCTCCCATTGGCCCCCCGGCGTGATTCTTTGTTGTATTGATTAAGATAGTTAAGGTATTTGACCCCTGACCCTGAGAGTGGAGTAATTACCCTGCAATCAGATTGGCGTGAAAGGCCCCTGGCGTAGTTCTTTGTTGTATTGATTAAGATAGTTAAGGTATTTGACCCCTGACCCTGAGAGTGGAGTAATTAGACTGCAATTAGATTAGCCCCAGGCACCCCCTTTTGTTGTATAGGTCTTTTGATGTATTGATTAAGATAGTTAAGGTATTTGACCCTTGCCCCCGAGAGTGGAGTAATTAGACTGCAATTAGATTAGCCCCAGGCACCCCCTTTGTTGTATAGGTCTTTTGATGTATTGATTAAGATAGTTAAGGTATTTGACCCTTGCCCGAGAGTGGATTAATTAGATTAGCCCCAGGCAGTCCCTGTGTTGTATAGGTCTTTTGATGTATTGAATAAGATAGTCACTTTGACCCCTGCCCCTCAGAGCCCTTTGTTGTCTAATCTAATTAGCCTTTGATGCCTGCCCTTTGATGTGATGTGTAATTTCACACTGATGAAAGCCTCTGTATAAATGAGCCTCCTAAGGCTATGACCAGTGTATAGAGATATGCTCAAAACTAAATAAAAAAAAGACAGACAATTCAGCTTACCAAGTCAACCGTCTGAAGCGCCAGTCAAGAAACGAATGCAGCATCGGGGGTTCAGAGTACAGCCTCATGTGTGTTGGAGGAGGGGCTCTGTAAGGAAGTCTGAAGGAAGGGGGATATATTCCCCCCCGTTTGTGTACTTTCAAATTATAGCTCACTCGAGATGGTTTCTCCAAAATGACAGGTTTTGCATACATAAAAAGTGTATCTTACAGTTCCTTTAGTTGTAGGATTGTGAACTAATGTATAATTACTTTTATTAACTATAGGTTTGCATCCATTAAAGTGTATCTTACAGTTCCTTTGTGAGTGAATTACACACAAATCTGCAGAGTGTCACTAAAAAAGTTTTACGCAGTGACTGACATTCTGTATGGGAGTTCACACCCGAGCTGCTGCAGGGGGGTTGAGTATGTTTTGGTTCTCGGGGGATGGTGGGTTAAGAGACAGATTCTTAACTAAATCTTTACACATACATCTGCCGAATGTCTGTAAAAAAAAGTCTTTAAATCAAAAAACTTGCCTTTTTAGAGTCAGAAGCCTAACGAAATCTCATCAAACAGAGTACTTTATGTTAGTGGTCCTCTTTTATACACAAAAGTGTATCTTTTCAGTAACTTTCTCAGAGAATTTAAGCATAAATCTGGCAAATGTTCAAAACAGCCTTGTTTTTCACTGAAATAGCCTCAAAATCACAAACTGACATTAAGAGTCAGGGGGTTAACGAAATCTACTAAAACAAAGTACTTCATTATCTACTTTGTTCAGCTTTTATACACAAAAGTGCAGGGAAGGTAGGCAGATTTAGAACACTATCTGTGCGATGAGAAGGAAGAGGGACGGGGGAGGAAAATTCAGAGGATGAAGAAGCAGAAAACAGCCATTATTCTTCACTCTTTTGTAAAACGGACAGTTTCAAGAAAGATGAAACCGTGTTTATGCAGACATGCAAAATATCTGAAGCCCTATAAAAAAGTTACAAGTATATTGTGTGAAAATATCTCAGAAAGTCGTAATATTGTTTATTAGTGATTCCTGAGGATATTCTCTTTTTTATTTGTAGCGACTGTGAACTAATGTGTAATTACTTTTTTACTAACTATAAGAAAAGTCTCTCTGAAGAGGGGAAATAATAAAACAATTTTAAAATCATGATGTTTGTCTTTTTATAATTACTTTACACCACTATAAGGAAACCCAATATTAAGTTTGTGTGAGGTTGTACTAGGGATAATAATAGAATGTTGCTGTACCCATGAAGAATGTGTGTTTCTGCTCCATTTCACTCCATGAAGCCTCCAGCTTGTACAAGGGCTCCGCCTCCACTTAACATAACATGTCCCGCCCTCCTCACCAGATCATTTAAAAGTAAGGGGATGGAAATAGACGAAAATAAATACGCTCAAACTAAATAACAGGCCAGTCATTTCCAATCACCAAGGCACTTTTCAAAAAAGAAAAATGGCCAAGAGAAGCATAGATATGGGTTTAATCAGCGAGACGCCTGTGACAACGTACAGCCATCAGTCCGGAGCGCCAATTAAGAAACGAATGCAATATCTGTGCCGGATTCAGACGCCTCCAGCCGAAGAACTTCATGAAGAATGGACTCTGAAAAATGGCGATGTTTGGGGTTATGTATTCAACTATAGTGTTGTCACGATACCAACATTTTGGTTTCGATACCGATACCAAGTCAAGAATTGCGATTCCGATTCTTTTTCGATACTTTTCTTAAAAAAAGGGAAACAGTCTTAAATATAATCAGGGATGCAAACTCATCAGGTATGAAAAAGGTGACAAGGATCCGAGCCCCCCGACCCCACGGAATATCGGCTTTAAAATGAGGAACAACAGATGATTTTAGCAGTCAGAACAACTAAAGCAGCAGTGTTACTAAGAATAGAAACGCCAAAGAGACACATCTAATATAATTATATATAAAAGCATTTATTTTAATTGTGTAGCAGTGAGTTTAACATTTTGGCAGCACTGTTGAGCATTTTGAAAATGTATTTTCATGCCTCTGTGCAAGGCTTAGTCTTTCTATCTTTATAGCCAGTGGTGTAAAGTAACTAGGTTCATAAACTCAAGTACTACTTGGGTACAATGTTGAGATACTTGTACTTTATTTAAGTATTTCAATGTTTCTTTTGCTACTTTGTACTTCTAATCCACTACAGTTCAGAGGTACATGGTGTACTTTTACTCCACTACATGTATTAATACCTTTAGTTACTTCACGGATGTGGATGAATGATGTGAAATATAATCAAGTGTTAAATCAGACTTTAGTTCCACCTGGAGTAAATCCACCAGCTGCCCTGCAGTCTACAAAGTACTTCAGACTAGCTGCACCTTCACCAGCTTTGAGAACACTTTCATGATCAATCATTATAAAACATATCATATATATTTTTCTGAAATGGACCAATCTGCACAACGACTACTTTCACTGTCGCTACTTTAATACTTTTACTTGAGGAACATTTTGAATGCAGTACTTTTACTGTAACAGAGTATTCCTACACTCTGGTGCTTCTTCTAGTACAAGACCTGAGTACTTCTACTTTTACTGTCGCTACTTTAACTATATTTTGATGATAATACTTTTGTACTTTTATTTGAGGAACATTTTGAATGCAGGATTGTTCCTACATTCTGGTACTTCTACTTTAACTCAAGTACAAGACCTGTGTACTTCTACTTTTACTCAAGTACAAGATATATACTTATACCACCTCCGTTTATAGCCTATGAAAAAAACTAATAGAAAATGAAGGCTAAAGCTAACGTTAGCAGATAGTGATGCTAGTTTGCTAGTTAAGTTTGCTCAACGATAATATTGCGACAGAAAAACTTTTCAGTGCACATCACGCTCTGCCGCTCCGACAGGGAGCTCTGCTCTGAACACCTGAACGGCCCGTTCACAGACTTCTGGCGTCTTTTTTGTCAACAAGCCGAGGCGCAGTGGCAGTTGCACTCCCACTTGCAGCCATGCTTCTCGTTTTCTCACATGCTCTGGCAGCTAGCGCGTGGCCGCGTGCACGAGAGAGGGGAGGGACTTAGAACGTGCTTGAGAGGAGCGGGACTGCAGTGCAGGGAGTGGAAGCAGAGCGCTGAACACACACGGCTCTTATTAAAACGGCGCTTTTTCACGGGAGTACTTTTCCCCGTCATTCTTAAAGTACCGATACTAATGAAACGGAGGAATCGTACCGTTTTTAACGGCAGGGTATCGCGGTACCTTTCAAGTATCGGTACACCGTGCAACACTATTCAACTATATGGCGAATGAACTGCATTTCTACAATCTGAAGAATGGAGAAACGTATGGACCCCACAGTGTTAAAGCGACACTGACCTCAACAGATTGGGCTGTGTTAACTCTGGTGTCTTCCAGAGATCTCCACGCAACCACGGTACCGGAAGAAGTAGTGCATCAAGAAACCATAGTGGAACCAGCGGTGTACAAGATATTTGCAAAGAAAAGCAAAGAAACACAGACAGCATGCAAGATCAAAGAAGAGATTTCACCGCCGCCCCTCAATGTGGAGGAAGAAAGAGTTATTTCCCCGCTGCTAGAAGTGAGAAGAGTCCTGACAAGCACCGTCTGGGAAACTAAAAGCGGACCATCGGGGCGATGGTATTACCGTGCAAGCCATTTGGAAACGCTGGGGAAGGACCCCTCTGATGATTTTGTTTTGGAGAATTTTAATTCGACATGTGGAGTTTTTCAGACATCTGTAGGGATGCCACTGACTGCTTGGCTGAAAATGATTGATGGAAAAGCTACAAAGCTTAAAGAACTTTTTAAACAGAGTCAGACATCGATGGACATTATACTGGTGAAAAAGAATCTCACCTTTACAGAGGACTCTGCCTCCCACTCAACATAACAAGTCACACCCTCCTCACCAGATCATTTTAAACTAAGGACCCCTCAAAGAAAAACATTGTGTATTCTACCTATGTAAAAAGAATGTCGGGGTTGTCTCTGTATCAAGATGATGTGTTTAAAAATGAATTTTGTGAAAAATACCAACTGTGTGAGAGACGTCATAAAGACACTCATTTTAACCACAGTGTTTGTTCTCTACAAATGTTTTAAGATTGCTTATTAGGAAAACAAACATATAATACAAATGGGTTAGGGGTTAAATGTAATCATTGTGGACTTAATAGTCTAACAAAATACTTTTATCTGAATACATTTGTTCTTTTTAAGAGCACTTTTTGAAATTATTTATTAATTATTTCAGTGGAACAATCCAGTTTTTGTTAACATCAACGCTTTCTTCTCTTTTTCTTGTGTTACTAAGATACTTTTAGACACTTTGGTGTAAGCAACACTTGTTCAGATAAACAAGGTTTTTTCTTTTCTGATAAACTTACATATTTTAGTTATTTTATGTTACCAAGATACTTTGAGATACACCCTGATGTACGCAACACTTAACAAAGGGTATAATATGAAGTACTTGGTAAGGAAGGGGGTTTTCTTTAAAGAGCTTACGAAATGCTTTTAGCACCTGTTAGTGGGCTTAGTATATGATAGAGGTTGCATTTGTATTGTGGAATGTGCCATATGATTTTTTTATTATTGATCTATTTTTAATAAATCACGATTATAACAGCATACAAAAGTTGTCAGTTAGTAACAATCGTTCGTTGCGCCGGAAACATCAACTTCGGCCATTTCCGGCGGTGACGTCATGAGTGGAACACAGCTGAGCTCAGTCCCGTTTGAATGCATTGAAGGGCCAAATATTACGACAAAGGATGCACAGCAAAAAGACGCCAAGAATAATTGGCAAGCGATATGTTGTATGGGGATGTGGGGCCGTCTCAACATCTGGTTATGGGATGTTTTTGTGGCCAAAAAATGATCAAATGTTGCGTATATGGACAAAACAAGTGCGTCGTACGAGGCGGACGTTTGCTAGACCAGGTAACCCGGGGTCGATGAAACCGACGATGTGTGGGGCAGCACATCAAGAGATCGTGTTTCGAACAATCAACAATGCCCGCTAAGGAGAGAGAGTAAACGCTTTCTCGAAGGTTCGTTTTGCTTTCTTACAACGTTACGTTAACTCAACCTTACGTTTGCCATGAGGCTATGTTACTTCCCTTAAGAGCTAGCTGTCTTAGCTAACAACAGTTAGCAGCTAACGTTTTCTGCAGTTTGTGTTTCCACTGAAAAACGTGATGTAGTTATTTAAGGGTAAGTTAACTAAACGTTATCTTACAAGTAGAGAAAGTGAAGTTGTGTTTAAAATCGTCAATGTAATGCACGTTAAAGGTTTTGTGTTGAGCATGAAGTTAGCTTTACTGTAGCTCACCAAAGGTTAGCATGTTAAGCTGCACTTTCTGTGGCAGCTCGCTTAATACAAAGAGGGATTTTGTGCTTCATTGTAAACTTTTCTTACAAATGTGTGTTAATCTACCTGAAATTGTAGGGACAGTTTTTTTCTACTCAACTATAAAGACCATTGTTGAGGAGATGCAAAACATACTGTAAATGAGTTGGGTCTGACATATACATGTTACTGCTAAAAAATGAAACATTATCAGATGAGGACATCACCAAAGTGTGTGAGTCTGTCAAGGGATTTGATCTGTTCTTTGATAATACATTATTATAGCGCGTTATCAATGACTCAAAGCGCTTTACATATACACACATTGCACATCATACATGCAATGGTCAGATACTGTGGACAATACCCACAGGAGCAAGTTCAGGTGAAGTGTCTTGCCCAAGGACACACCGGCTTTACAGACGCAGCAGCGGCGGGTTTCACCCCTTGATCTGATGATCATTGCACAGCGCCACACCGTCCATCTTCACGCCTCGAGGTCATCGAGGCGCTTTTACAAGTATACATTGGTATTATACATGTACTGTGGACAATACCCACAGGAGCAAATCCGGGTGAAGTGTCTTGCCCAAGGACACAACGGCCTGACGCAGTGGCGGCGGGAGCGGGTTTCGAACTGGAGTTCCCCAGCACTCCCCCTTGATCTGATGATCGGATGCACAGACCACTGCGCCACCCGTCCCATGACTTTGCATGTCGTACAGGGCCTGTACACACTGCTCTGGTATGAATTAAAAATATAATTGTAAAATGTATGTCTCTCGCTCTTGTCATCATTCAGGCTTTGCATTTGAACTCCTATGACTGGTTGCGGACTTGAAGGGAACGACTCCATGGCTTTCCTGACATCCAGGAAAAAGGTGAGATTCTAATCCATTTCAATGCCAACAGCCAGTCATTGTTTTTAACTTTTTTAATATGATTTTTTTGGGGAATTTCTGTTTTATTGGATAGTAGAGATCTACTGGAACCTAACACCAGAGAGAGAGAGATAGAGGGAGGAGATGATATGCAGCAAAAGGCCGAGCCAGATGGTTGCTGCTCCGTGTGGAGCGTGTTCTATCAGGTAAAGCACTTTGGTACCCAGTTATTTATGGTATTGAGTTTGAATTTAGCCTTTGGAAGGGCATTGTAAAGACTGAAAACACATTTGTTTGTCTCAACATTCCTGTAATAATTTGTTTTTTTATTGTTGATATTGTTTTGTTCTTTATTTTTGTTGTGAGAATCACTTTGCAATTGTATAAGTGCTATATACATAATTATACTAATATTATTGTTGTTACCATCATTACCATTATTTAAAAAAAAATCTTTGTTTTCTTTATTTATCGCTGCAGAAAGGATCATGCCAGCCCACATCAAACACCTGATCAAGAACTTGTGAATCTTCAGGCAGAAAAGATGAAAACACCTGTTCAAAGTTCCAGTTTCCTGTACATGGAACCATGCCTGTCCTCTGTTCCACATGTCTTCAGTCAGTCCTGAGGCCTGTACTACGAAGCAGGATGTTCTCTTCGTGGCTAACTTCAGGGAAAACTCCGGCTTTCCGGTCCTACGAAGCTGGTTCTCTTTTTAGCGGGCTAGATCTCCATGGTAACTTATGCTGAACGGCTAAACTGCCCCGGAGCAGGTTAGGTTGCAGGCTAAGAGCTCAACTCAGTGAAAGCACTGCCTGCTGACCAATCAGAGCTCAGTGTGCGGAGTTTAAAGCGATCAAGTCATATTACAGGAGAAAGGAAATACAGAAAAGCTGCCGTTGCAGGAAAGACGGCCGGCAAAAATCACTGAACATTAATAGAATATCACCTCCATCTTCAGAGCAATCTGACTATTATAACATTAGCGTTAAGAAAGCTTACTTAAATATCTGCCACGACATCAGTAACCGGATCAGAGTAACATTAAGTACAGTCCGCGGCACATCACTTCATAATGTATCACATATCTCCTGATCTGAGTCAGCTGAGCCGTATCTGGCCGTGCAGCACTCACAGTGTCACATACTGGATGCAGAAGTATTATTTTAAGCAACACATTAAGTTGAAGAAACACTCGAGTCAAATGTAATGAAAGTCAGACGGTGTGTTAGACGGGGCAGTGATATCATGAACCTGTTGATGTACGCATTCAAAGACTTGTTCTGTTCCCAGCTGTGTTCACCTTGCAGGTGCAGCTCTGTGGCTTTGATCCTGGATAAAGTGTTTAAGTCATGGATGTTTAAAGTTTAACTTCTTCATATTTGACTAGTATTAAAGTGCACTTTTCATTCAGGAAGTATGACGCTGCGCTGTCAGTACGCTTCTCCATGTTTGTGATTGGTCGAATGCTCCAGATACCACCCCTTTCATGTGAACGCGCACATAACTAGATAGGACACGGCTGGCTTGAGTGATCCACTTGATAACCCGCGTCGTAGGACCGTTTAGCGAGAGCATGTATGTTTTGGATTAGGCCAACCGGCTAACTCAAACATATCCAGGTTAGGTTGAACCGGCTTTGTAGTACAGGCCTCTGGACCCTATGACTCGGACACTAGTTCTACCAAGGCTTATTAGAGGTAAGAGTGGTAGGAGAGGAGTGGAGTTATCTTTGTATTTAGGCTGCAAGTCGACAAAGGTGATCAGATGCTAATAATGATCCGATTCATTTGATATTGATTGTCTGCCAATACCGAATCCTGATCCGATTCTTCTATCTCCCAGATAATACAGCTGTACCGTGTACACTAGCTCTATTTGTGTTTGCCATTGTAATTCACCATAAGCAATTGTTGACTGTAACGTCTAGACTCTATGCCAACCAACTGTAATTTGTAATGTATTATACTTTAACAGTTCTGGCAGCCCAAATGTTAACGTAAATATTAAGTTTTCTTTTTACATTGTACTTATATCTGTACATTTCTTTTCAGTTTGCTTCAAGAAGTGGCTTCAACAGACAGAAGTGCAGGCCAGATTGGGAAAGGCTGGACGCTACACAACGGGAAACATTATAGACATGAACAAGGAAAAACAACAAACACTTTCTTTGTTGCCTTGTTCTTATCATACATAGTGTTACGGTTTTTGTTACCATTTAAATATTGAATTCTATGTATTACTTTTATTTTAAATCAAATGCACCGGTTTTAGATAATATATTTATTTTGATGTGTAGGTTGATTTGCAGGTTGGTTGTTATTTGTATAATTATTGTATTGTTACTGTGTATTTTATTATATTAACTAGCTATTTATTAAATTAAAATACTATTATGAACACTATACAATGTCTTTATTTTGTAGATACCAGAATACATGACACAATGAATCTTTGTAATATATTTATGTTCTCTTGTTTAAATAATCATACCAGTATTTAATGTATGCTGGTCACCTGGAATCCTGGTAAGCTCCCAGCAGGGTATATTTAATACTATTATTAAACATAAGCTGGTGATAGATGGATAAACCAGCCATCCTGGCCAGCTGAAGTGTCCAAAACCCCTCTCCAGCCAACCATTCCAGCCTAATATATACTGGCTGGTCAATTTACAACAGCCTGACCAGCTATATGTATCTAAACTGGTTATTTCAGCAGAGTCATTATTATTTATTTACTATTTTTTGAGAATCTCTGAATTTTAGTCAAATGTATATACCAGTCTCTGTTCTGTTGCCTGAGCCAAGTTTGCCTGCTACATTACGATGTATTATTATTGATTTACTATTTATTGAGAATCTCTATGAATTAAAGTCAAATGTATACCAGTCTGTGTTCTGTTGCCGCATCGGATCTCCGCCAAATGAGTCTTGTCTGTCACTCGATTCTGTCTCCAGAGTCCGACATCAGCCACAGAGGTAGTGTATTATTCAACAGGTGTTCTACTCGTGACGTGCGTGACGTCACTAAACGGCGAAAGCTGTTTTGTTCGGAGCGGTCGTGTAACATCGGAAGTGAGCATGGAAAGTTGTAATAAACCACGATTTATAAATACTGCGGGCATATTGTCATGAATGACATGATTTCCCATTAATAATAGTATATATATTATCGTAATAAGAACAGTATTGTCCTTCATTTCGTAAGCTCTTTAAGGGTGCAAAACTTTAGAACAGGGTAAAATATTAATTAATTTGTATTGAATTTTCTTTTTTTTTGATTTTCAACATACTATATGACTTTTCCATATTTCTGACATACTATACTTTTTTGACTTTTTTCTGTAGAATCTTGACAAAACTATTACTTGTTCTTAAATGATGACCTATTGCTGGAGATGAGATGAAAAAGCTACAACGCTTAAAGAACTTTTTTTCTAAAAACTCTCAATTCTATAATTGACCCCCCCATTCAACGCAATGAGCCCCACCCTCCACTCAGCAAATCATCTAAAATGAAGGACCTCGCTAAGACGACCGTTGTAAACTAGCCATGGAGCAGAGAAAAGCCAAGACTCCCCCTGCGAGTTGCAGCCAGGAACAGACTACTGGACTACCATCATCACCACCAAGGGGGAAACCCGAATCTTGCAATACTACTGCTGCTGATTTTGCTCCTTGGGCCAAAACGTCTCTGTTTATGGACACAGTGAAAGCGGTGTTGGTTGATATTGTGGAGAGGGTGATACATCGGTACAGAGAAGAAATATGCAACGGGTGCCGAGTCAGTCACCCCGGCCAGAGGCAACACGATTTTCTGAATGACATGTCCGATTTTTACTTCAGAAACAATTACAACGCGTTAATGAAAAGACTCTGGCTCACTGACTTCATTACTGAGATCGACCAGACTCTTAATGATAAAGACATTTTCACGGATGATTGGAGGATCCAAGGCGCTTCGGAGGCTTTTCTTCACAATCTCAAAAATTGCAGACGCCTCAAGGAGAGACTTGAAAAGATCCATGCCGAGTTGGATGGAGAAGAAGAAGACTAACAACCAGCAGTTGGATGGAGAAGCCAGGGACTTGTTCGATACATTGACTTTTTTCTTTAAGTAAAATAAAAATGGGAAACTACTATGCAAAACGCTCTGTATATATTGATCATAATGTAGTCATTACCCTTTTAATAAGTGTGGTGATGGGGACGATTGAAAACAGAACGAGCAGTGACCCCTGTGTAAAAACAATGGCTGAAGTTTGTAAACTGGAAGACATTTTGGATATAGTTCGTTCTGGCAGTACTATTTCGGGTCATTGGGAAACGATTGTAAACGAAACATTTAAAGTGGTCCTGGAATCTTCATTTTCCGAAACATTCTGTAACATTATCTCAGAAATGAAACAAACATCAAAAGTGTATCATGTGCTCTCATTGTATGCTCTGTTTGTAGATGTAATGCATCTTTGCGTCGAAAACAGCATACACGTGAATATTTTGACTGAAGTGAAAAAACTCCATCACGATATCTCCAGTAATATGGGGAATTCTAAGCTGGAGACTGTCCTGGGGGTGCTACAATCAGTATAACTATTGATTTTGTGTGTGAAAAATAAAAAAAGTGTTTTTTTAACATTTAAAAACTGTTGTCATCATTATAGCAAGGGGAGCGTGTCTGATACATGTGTATTACAGTCCTTCTTGTTGTGTTTTGCAGTGTTTTCTGTGTATCTGTACACACAAAGCACACTTCATTATCTACTTTTCAGCTTTTTTAAAAAGAAAAAGTGTATCTTTCGGTAACTTTCTCAGAGAATTTAAGCATAAATCTGTCAAATGTTCAAAACAGCCTTGTTTCACTGAAATACCCTCAAAATGACAAACTGCCATTAAGAGTCAGAATCCTAATGAAATCTCCTCAAACAGAGTACTTTCTACAGATGAGGCCTCCCACTCAACGCAATAAGTCCCACCCACTCAGCAAATCATATAAAACTAAGGACGACCGTTGAAAACTAGCCATGGATCTGAGAAAAACCAAGTCTGATGTAGCCTGCCCTTATTATCACCAGGATAATGGATATGGGCTTAATGACTGGATGTTACAAAGTAGGGGAGAGGATGTCCCCGAAGAAGAGCTCTCCTCTATATCATATCCATGTAAGGTGTTTAGGACAAAAGAGGACCATGATAACATGACATATGAAGAATATCTTTCTTTAAAATATGGTATTATAGATAACCTTTATAGAAACAGTATATATCATACCACTCGCCAAGATCGCAAATGACAATTAGCAGAAAAGAAAAGAAAAAGTAAAGAAAAATGAAGAAAAAGAAAAAGCAACATGAAAAGGAGAAGAAAAATGAAAAGCAAATGCAGAATGCGAATGAAAAGAAAAGGGGCCAGAGGACGGAAAACAAAAAAGACAAAAAGAAGGAAGGTGAAAAGAAAAAGAAACAAAGTGAAGAAATGTAAACTAGAGGCTGGTGTTGTAGAGCCATTACCGGATCATAATAATCGTATAGATCATCTCCCGCTAACAGGCAGCCGGTAAGAGCAGATCAAAATGTTGTGTAACGGAGCGTCCACACTACAGCTTCAAAAATAGCTTGGAGCTGGGTGTGTCTGGAGCTTGGGGATTTTATTCAAGCAATGCGACCAACAACCAATCACATGAATCTCCCGCCCCCGACATACAAAGCAAAAACCCCCGGGGATTTTATGCGAGCAATATATATATATATATATAAACTCCCCAAACAGGCGAAAACCTACCAGTTTCCCCCACTGTCTCTGCCACCTCCCTCCATGCCTGGTTCCTCCGGTTTGTATCCCGGTAGGTGAAGAGGGTCTGGTCATACAAAACCGGGTGATCGCTACGGCGATAGTTAGTTTCTCCTCCAACTTTTTTTGAAATATAGAAATGAACAGCGGGATATCTCTCCCAGCTTAGACACGGTTTGATTGGCTACGGCTTCAGCTGTCAGATTTTCAGAAACGGGATTTGATTGGCTGGCGCTGGCTACTCCGGCGTCTCCGGCGTCAGAAGTTGAACATTGTTCAACTTCTGACGCCGGAGACGGATCGCTCTGCTACCCACAATTCAGTTCGGCGAAAAAGCGAGGCAACGTGACGTCACCCCATTCAAAGTGAATGGGCAGATTGGAGTTTTCGACGCTCTCGACGCTGTAGTGTAGACGGGCCGTAAGAGCTCCGCAGAGCCGCTGATGTTATGTTCTGTTTGCATTGTTTGCGTGTGTGTCACGTGTCTCGTCAAAACTCTGCGCAGCATTGCTCAGAGAGCAGGTTTCAGTGTGGTGCGCTGGTTGTGGGGGGGAATCTGTGCTTGGATGCTCTGTTGGTTATCTTCAGAGGGATAGGTGGGAGAGAGAGGGATTTATATTTGAAAAGTTAAATTTTTCATTTACTTAGAATCCCGTTGTTTTGACCCACTGAAGAGTCCTGCTAAAAAGGGGAGAAAGTTATTCATTCATGTTCATTTTGTTAGAAGCATTTGATAGTGAGGTTTATTTACATGTTTTGTTTGTTTTGATCATCTTGTTTAAAGGTTTTTCACCTGAATAAAGCTGCTGCATGAAGCTGCTGAATGAAGCTGATTAAAGCTGCTGCATGAAGCTGCTGATTAAAGCTGCTGCTGAATGAAACTGATTAAAGCTGCTGAATGAAGCTGATTAAAGCTGCTGCATGAAGCTGCTGATTAAAGCTGCTGCTGAATGAAACTGATTAAAGCTGCTGAATGAATCTGATTAAAGCTGCTGCATGAAGCTGCTGAATGAAGCTGATTAAAGCTGCTTAATGAAGCTGATTAAAGCTGCTGCATGAAGCTGATTAAAGCTGCTGAATGAAGCTGATTAAAGCTGCTGCATGAAGCTGCTGATTAAAGCTGCTGCATGAAGCTGCTGAATGAAGCTGATTAAAGCTGCTGAATGAAGCTGATTAAAGCTGCTGAATGAAGCTGATTAAAGCTGCTGCATAAAGCTGCTGAATGAAGCTGATTAAAGCTGCTTAATGAAGCTGATTAAAGCTGCTGAATGAAGCTGATTAAAGCTGCTGAATGAAGCTGATTAAAGCTGTTGAATGAAGCTGATTAAAGCTGCTGAATGAAGCCGATTAAAGCTGCTGAATGAAGCTGCTGAATGAAGCTGATTAAAGCTGCTTAATGAAGCTGATTAAAGCTGCTGAATGAAGCTGATTAAAGCTTCTGCATGAAGCTGATTAAAGCTGCTGAATGAAGCTGAATAAAGCTGCTGAATTCATTTCATTTCAAACCTTTATTTAACCAGATTGGTCCCATTGAGATCATAGATCTCTTTTTCAAGGGAGACCTGCAGCATATAGGTTCCACATGAAACATAAAACAATAAAGGACATTATACATTATATTTACAGGATACATAGTTATAGACATTTACAAGTGCCCATTGTATCAGCAAGCATTTCATTTAGCCTAGCTTTAAAAACATGCAGAGGAATGAGATTGCTCAGTTTCAATTCTTGCTGAAGATTGTTCCAAGCAAGTGGAGCTGCGCACATAAAAGCTGTCTTACCTAAGACAGTCCTTGCTCTTGGCACATCTAACAAGACTACATCATGTGACCTCAGACAATAGCTGCTTGCAACTCTCTGTGTTATCAGAGAGCAGATATAATACGGGAGTTTACCCAACAAAGCTTTATAGATAAACGTGTACCAATGAATGAAGCTGGATGAAGCTGATTAAAGCTGTTGAATGAAGCTGATTAAAGCTGCTGAATGAAGCTGATTAAAGCTGCGGAATGAAGCTGATTAAAGCTGCTTAATGAAGCTGATTAAAGCTGCTGAATGAAGCTGATTAAAGCTGCTGCATGAAGCTGATTAAAGCTGCTGGATGAAGCTGATTAAAGCTGCTGCATGAAGCTGATTAAAGCTGCTGCATGAAGCTGATTAAAGCTGATGAATGAAGCTGAATAAAGCTGCTGAATGAAGCTGATTAAAGCTGCTGCATGAAGCTGATTAAAGCTGCTGAATGAAGCTGATTAAAGCTGCTGCATGAAGCTGATTAAAGCTGCTGCATGAAGCTGATTAAAGCTGCTGCATGAAGCTGCTGAATGAAGCTGATTAAAGCTGCTGCATGAAGCTGATTAAAGCTGCTGCATGAAGCTGATTAAAGCTGCTGGATGAAGCTGATTAAAGCTGCTGCATGAAGCTGATTAAAGCTGCTGCATGAAGCTGATTAAAGCTGCTGCATGAAGCTGCTGAATGAAGCTGATTAAAGCTGCTGCATGAAGCTGCATAATCTACTAAATAAAAAGTCTAAAAGAAAAGCTGCAGAGTGGAATCCTGTTATTAACGTCCAGTAGATGCCTCGAGTCCCTTTCAAGTGGGGAGTCTGCAAAAAACCAGCGGAACTTGACAGTAATACAAATTGATTGAGGATTGCATAATCTTGAAATAAGAATTAATTTAAAGAAGGCTTATAATAAAGTAAGTCATGTATTTCACATCACTATTGGCTTATATTTGATGTATGAAAGCAGGTTTTATATGTGTATATCTCCCTAATTGTTATATCTTTATCTAAATATGATTGTACGTCGTTTTAAGAGCCTACATGAGTTTTCGCCAGCTTTACAATGTAAAATCCATCAAGTAGATAATAGATGTGACTAACTGATTGGCACGGAGGGACACATGGTCAAAGGTAGACATATTGATGATAGAGTCAGTCAGAATCAAGTTAATGATCAAACAGAGGATTTTAAATGCCTGTGATTTAAAAAAAAGGGCCAAGGTTTAGAAACATCCGAGTACATAATCCTGGAACAAATTCAGAGAAAGCCAACCAAGAGAGCAGCAGTTTCCCTCAGCCATGATGGACAGATTCACTGTAGTTATATGTGTCCTTCTGGTTTCATGTATCTGCAGGACATTAGGTAAGTAACTAAAGACTGCACTTCATCTCTTACATTTGGAAATATGTTTCTATAACTTTAAATTGTTTCTGAAACACACACTCCAGACTTAACTCCTCTTTCTCCTTATAAAAACAGGTCAGACATGTGAAGGAAACTGTGGCAAAAAACTAGATTTGTGTTCATGCCACTCAACATGCACCTCTCTAGGGAACTGCTGTACAGATTACAGAGAATACTGTGTGGAGATCCTTCCACACTCCGGGTCCATGTTGGGTGGGACAGATTTTATTGTCCTTAACGCAAATTTTAATAATAGCTCAGAGATTATATGCAGGTAAGACTTTCTTTCACACTTCCGTGTTGACTTGGTGCTAAACCTGTTCTAGTGATATATTTGATAAAAGCTGAATAAAAAACGTTTATACTTATATTATTGACTACCAAGTCATTGTATGTATATACAATGACTTGGTAGACAATAATATAAGAATACAAGTTTTCCATTTGAGCTTTTTCTGGGATGTTAACCGTTTTCTCTCGTATTACAGTAAAAAGAAACGTGACTTCATTAAAAACAACTTGCTTCTTTTATAATGGCAGGTTCCATGACAATATCAAAACGGAGGGGTATGTGGATGAAACCAGTAGAGGCCATTGCATTTCCCCACTTTTGTACGAAACCGGGTGGGTTCCTTTGAGCATCTCCTCTGATAATGGCACTACGTTTAATAGAACTGGAGCCTGGCTCTCAGGTACTGTATCTATCTGCATAGCGCTTTTAAGATGACTAACAATTTATTTAGTTTTCCAATTGCTTTTGACATTAACATAATGATTTGGTCATTCAAATGTGTTGGTACAGTACTTATTGAAAAGTTAGATGCTAAATTCAAGGCGATTCTGGTCAACTCAACAAAATGGCAGTACTATGGTACAACTGATGTCCGTGGCAACCTTGAGATGACATGGAATACGTCTTTGGTCAGAGCGGAGAGGGTCAACATAGAGCTCTGGGGGTACAGGGAGACAGGTGAGTAAGTCTATTCCTACACTACATTTACACTTTGGAGATTAATGGTGAAAAACACTGAACCTGTGAAATGTTTCTCTGTAGGAGAACCATATACAGACAGCTGGCTTGGTGAGTGGGCGTATCTGTACTCGCTTGCAAAGGATCAGCCCAACAGTGGTTCCTTTAGTTTCTTGCCTAAACCAGCAGAGAACGGCTTTTCAAGTTGGGAGCTTGGCTCTCTACGCATCAGCCCCAGTATCTACCCTGATGGCATGTGGTATGTGGTGCAAATACCCTTCAAGATGTACTGTCACTAAACATCTTAATATACTTGTCAGCTGTATTGTGTTCGTCATGCGTTTCATTTAGGAATGTGCAGGCCGCATGGACGGACGATCACGCTCTGGCCTGGCATCTGGAGGAGAAGTTCAGGCAGAACCCGACAGTTTGGGCCCTGGATAAATGTGTAGCATGGAACCAGCTGGAGAATGAGCTGCCCAACTTCCTGAGTGAGCTCATAGACTGCCCCTGCACCCTGGCTCAAGCGAGAGCAGACACAGGGAGGTTTCATGTAAGTTTGTTAAAACCTCATTCACAAAGCTATCTCAAATGATTGCAGCCAAATCTAAACTTGCTGCACTTAAAATGTGACTTTTGTTGTGAGTCTGTCCACACTGATATTAACTTTGCATTCTTATAAAGTTCAAGAAAATGAACCACTTAGTTTTAACATGCAGTAACATGTGTACACTGACAATAAAGTTGCATTGTATCGTGTGAGGTATCACGAATAGATTTGGATAGTGCCATCACTTGACAGCCTTGTTAAAAAGGGTTAGTTAACCCTACACAGACACCATTGTGTTACAGGTTAATTACTTTGATAATCATTTTGCACAGATAAACATCAATCACACTTGCAAAGTAAAACAGCAGGAGTAAATGGAAAAGAGATGTCATCACAGTGTGGGAATTGTAAGGCATTACCCAGATGAAAGTGTGTAATTGCTTTGTGTGTTTATCATTACAAAGACAGGCAGGGGTCTATTTACAAGCAGAACACATTCTAGCATCGATCTGTTGCCTTTTATCTTAAACATTTTACAACTAGGGTTAGGCAAAGCCATTACTGACCTGCAATGACTGGTGAGTGTATTGATGAGGATTCAGTGTGAATCATCACACAAGCGAATGGACTATCTGAGTGGTTGCCTTTGTCACATTAATATCATTTTTATTATAAATGGTACTATAATAATATGCTTCTGGACTGCAGTATTTGTATGAACACCGGTTATAAAGGCTGTATCTCTCTCCGCAGACAGACTATGGCTGTGACATAGAGAAGGGGAGTGTGTGCACCTACCACCCAGGATCTGTTCACTGTGTGAGGTCTATACAGGCCAGGTGAGTCCTACACTCTCACAGTCAGATGTCAACTTTTTATTTGAAATATTATAAATGCATTTGCAATCCATCCGAAACATACTCAAATCTATAAGCTCAAAGACTTGCCCACACCTTACCTCGCCCATGCTACCTCACCCGAAATAAAGCACTTACGGTAAATAACCGCCTTATCTTGCTTGTGCAAACTAAAGGACACGGGAAAGGGGGCATGCAGATTAAGGGTCACTGACAGGGGAAATAGGAGGCTTATTTGTACAGGGTGATGTACAGGGAAATGAGACGGCAGGTCGTGGGAGTCATGTGACCGGGCTGAGGAAACTCGGGCATCTGGTGGACAGAATGGCAATAAAGCTTCAAAGAGTTTCAATGGCTTTGGTTAGTGGGAAGGACAGAAACAGAAACAAATGTAGACAGATGAGGAAGCCGTCGCAAAAACACTATTGTAGAGGTTTTACCACTAATTTAAATTTGATATGATGATGATGATTCAACGTATTGTCATTATGTAGTACAGGTACTATGTAAAGAAACGGTTTCTCTGCATTTGACCCATCCTAGTGTTAGGAGCAGTGGGCTGCCATTATGTACGGCGCCCAGGGAGCAGTGTGGGGAACGGTGCCTTGCTCAGGGACACCTCGGTAGCACTTGGTCTTTCCGGGACTTGAACTGGTGACCTTCCAGTTGCCAAGCCAAGTCCCTATGGACTTCGCCACCACCGTACTAAGTACTAATTATTGTGCAATTATTTTTAATGTAAGGAACTGATGCGTTCAACTCGTCCAGTTGCCCTGCTGTATATCATTTAACTTATTGATCAAGCATCACTCATTGATTTACTTGCTGATAATTATAAGTGGCTACATACTTTTAAGCAATGTCAAGACTGTAATATCTCAAAAAATATTAGATGGGTTTCTATGTCATTTTAAAATACATATATTCTTACACTTTATCAATATTTAAGTTTATGATTAAATCCTGCATGGATAGCATGCTAATAAGCTAAATGACGATGGTTAACATGGTTTACACATGGCTTACACCAGCATGTTAACAGTGTATTTATTCAAGCCCACTGTATATACATTCTTATTCTATTTTACATGTATATATCTTTTTTTCATGCAACTTAAACCATTTTGTCTAATGCGCGTTGTTATGTATTTTCATCTTATTCTAAGCATATTGTATGTTGCCCTGTTGGAGGAGCCTGACTTAAGATTTTCATTGCACAAACTACAATGTAGCTACTGTAGAGCATATATTGCAAAAAGCCTTTAAATCTTGAATCCTCACGTTAGCATCGAGTGTAAGAGCCTATAGTGTAGCTCCTTACTTGTTGCATCGGGGTTCAACATCTAACTGAATTTGTTTTTGGATATTTATCAACAGTCCAATGTATGCATCGGGACAACAGTGTTGCTATGACAACACCGGTGCTCAGGTGCTGACCGCAGACTCGAATGGGGGAAGTTCTCCAGACCGAGCACACGACTGGGGCTCACCTCCATTCAAGAAACCCCCTCGAATCCCAGGAGATTCCCACTGGGTGTACGACGTCCTGAGTTTCTACTACTGCTGCCTGTGGTCTGACAACTGCCACTTCTACTTCAAACTCCGGCCCTCCAGCGACTGCAGACGGTACAAGTCCCCCAGTTCAGGTAAGTAAATCATTTAGCACAATATTAATGAGTTTTTAAGCGACTATTTGAAATGCAATTCTTACTTTTGTGTGTGTAATGGCAGCTGTGGTGTTTGGAGATCCCCACTTCATAACATTCGATGGTGTCAGCTACTCCTTCAATGGCTTTGGGGAATACACTTTGGTGACTTCTTTTGCGAAAGGGCTGACAATTCAAGGCAGAACTGAGCCTGTAAATGGTGAGTTACTTAAGGCATTTAGATGTTTTAAATGCATGTCTTTACATCTCTTCAGTGTTATGTAAATGATATAGTACTCATTTCTATAAAGAACACAATGCACATTAAAATATTTTTCGTATGTCATTGCTCTAATTCTCTTACTATTAGGAACTGTAAAAGCTACACAGTTGACGTCTGTAGCCATGCAAGAAACACCCTCTGATATTATTGAGGTGCGGCTGGTCAGCGGTCATATTGGCCTTGAGGTGCTGCAGAATCAAAAAACACTCTCCTTTTCTGAGCAGAGCTGGATGGACCTACACGGTGAGAGCCTGATTTATCTTTGTATCCATGATTAAATCTATAAATGGTATCCCTTTGTTCATTTCATTTGACAGCTAGACTACAAAACGTTTTCCTGACCCCATCTCTCTTCTAGGTGTGTTTGTGTTTTCTCCTACCTCTTCCAATGTGACCGTGATGTTCAGCAGTGGAGTTGGAGTGGAAGTGCGCCTGAGAGAGGGAACCATGACCACCACCGTACTCCTGCCTGAAGAGTTCATAGACACCACCATGGGACTGCTGGGGAAAATGAACGGTGACCCCAAAGACGACCTCGCTCTCACCAACGGGGAACTCGTGCAGAATCGCACAAATCCAGAGGAGGTGTTCAACTTTGGGGCAGGCTGTAAGACATTATTCACAACTCAGATTGATATGCCTGTTGTTGAAAATGCATGTGGTATTTGCATTAGGTTGCTTACCTTCTTTCATGAGTAAAGGGGTTAAAAACACAGTCTAAAACATTTCAAAATAAAAGCATGAAACAGGAAGTAAAACCAGTTAAAAATTACACAATGCACCAATCCAAAAGAAGCACACAATAATCAAACGGAATATACAAAACATACATAAAAGCCAAGCAATATAAACTATTAACAAATATTTCACCATGTGACATATGAATGAAATTCATATGTTGTATACCCAACAAAACCTAATTCAATATGAAATTAGCATGATATTTGAAACATATATTACAGTTGTTGGTATGTATTACATTTAGATTATATTATATTTCCACATAAGGAATAGAAACACTTTTGTTTAGTGAAATGAGAGAGTGAAGCTAATGATTGATTCGATTGGTGGGTAATACTAATTTAGTTCATGTGTTAAGATTCGGAGTAGCCTACAGGTAGCAGGAGAAAGAACTAAACACAGATACAGATGAAGCAGCAACAGTTCAATGGATATTTAAAATGGCTTACAGGCATTAAGTCCAGAAGGCAGGTAGGAAGAAACAGGTCACAGGCAAACAGATCCATCTACATACGAACTGTATAAGTAGTGACGGACTAAATGGGAAGTGGTACCAGAGCAGAGGCCTGGTGATTGCAGGGATAATGAGAAACAAGTGAAGCTAATCAGGCCAGCTATCAAAACTGGCGGGAAAACAAACTAGGGCAGGAAGTGAGAGCTGAGTATCAAAATAAAACAGGAAGCGCTAAACATGAGTGAAATTAAAAAAGAAAACCTGGAGCTATACATGTATTCATAACTCACAGTAGAAGTTATCATGGACATTAGTAAGGAATAATTAAACATAGCTACCCAAAGTGTAAGGTATTTTTCGCTATTCCATAATGCTCTTTTTTTGGGTCATGTACTCTTCTTGTCATGCTTTCATGGAGATATTTTAATGTTCTCTTTTGTCTGTTCGTGCAAACTATGTCAATGTTGCAGATTTTCCACTTAAAATAAAAAAACATTTAATAGTATCTTTCTGTTTTGTCTTACAGGGGCCATCTCCAACCAGTCTGCATTGTTCACATATGATTCAGAATATCTTTTGGACACATTTTTGTATGCTCCCAGACATGACGCAAGTTTTCTTCCAGTGTTTTCTATCCCGGAGAATCCTAATGACCCATTAGCTAATCAGACGTCTGAGATATGCTCGGGACCGGGCTCTCAGTTCTGCAGGTACGAGACAAAAATGTTCTTTATCTCAATATTATTAATCATTAAAAAACGTGTCCTTTTTGTTAAAAAACTAATGTTAGCCATCTCAGTAAAAATAAGACCATGCTTTTACACCTTTACACATGCAGTTCAGTTTACTTGTCTTAATGGAGTAGGCCTACAGTTTAGCATGTGAAAGAAGTTTAAATGATGTCTTAGGTGGGTCTTACATTAGCTTTCTCAAATGAAGTCTTAAAAAATAACCCTGATGATGTCCTTGTGATAAACTAAAGGTATTAGTTTGAATAAGATGGAAATTGGCCAGGCAAGAAATCTCTCCAAGACATTTAAAGTAATGATATATCCACTGCTTATGATTTAATTGTACACTATATTTGAATTTTATGATCACCTATGTCCTGTAGGTACGATATCCTGGTGGGTCGTAGTCCCAGAATGGGACACGCTTCAAAAATATCTTACCAAAGTCACATTTCTCTTGAAGAAGATCTAAAGCCAGGTGAGTGTATAAACACATATGTGATGAATGAGTGGTTGCTGAGATTTGGTTTCACTGTATGAGTTATTGCTGTGCTTTGCAGTGATATCCTGTGGATGGTTTTCACCACCAAGTAATGGAAAGAAGGAGGGGACCACATATCTACAGGGGGCTAAGGTGAACCTTTTCTGCAACGAAGGCTTCACTCTCACAGGACCATCGGTGCGCGTATGCCAGTGGGACGGCGTGTGGTCTGGAGGAGACACAAACTGTGTGGTTCGGAGGAGATACAAAATGTGTGGTTCCCGGTATAAATAAATTATAAAATCTCTCATTTCCAATGATTTTATCTTCACAAATCAGCAGTGTGTGCCATGCATGTGTGTGAGTGCTCTAAAGTGTTGGAATACACAAACAATTAAATCACTTTCAGAACAAATGATTATGTATCCGAGCTACTATATTTGTATTGAGTCTCAATGTCAGTATGAGGAGGCCTTTCACACAGTCAAGGCCTGTCTTATGCCTACAATTCTGAAATGCCTTGGAAAATGAACAAATGATTTATTCAATCACCTTGCTTCTACGGGCATTGCCCTTAGCTGTGGGACCAATGTGACAATTACTTTTCCACATAGAAATGAAAACGGTCTGCTTTCTGACTGGTTGATAAGAATATCAAACATGACGACAGGTATTCATTATACACTACAAGTGTTGTGTCGCTAAAAAGTCTACAGTCTAAAGTGATTTGGATTTGATCTTAGGGTCACACTGATTGTCTGTCTGCCCCAGGTTTTTAAGTGTTTAACCAATCGACCGACATTGGTATATCTAGAACAATGCCTTCATTCTCAACAGAAATGAAGTGGAGAAGTAAATTGTAGCATGATCACAAAGGTCATTGATTAACTTTTCCCTGCCTGGTTTCTCTCTTTTCAAACAAATACATTACATGCTCTCAAATACTATGCTGAACAAATCTAAATCCTTGTTGCATGTACTCTTCTTTCCTTCCTGAATCTATGGAGTTAAGTATCAGCTAAGGTACCAAAAAAGGAAAGAAAAATAATCAAATCAAACAAACTTATGTTACGACTTATTGTGCTGGAGTCTCTGGTTTAAAAAAACATATTATTAAATTCGGACTTCTGGTGATGTAATGGCGCGTTTCCAGTGCAGCGCGGAGCTCGCTTTAAGTGTGCCGAGCAGTGCCTGTTTTTGGTTGCGTTTCCACTTGGCCTAGTACCGGCTAGCGGGTCCTAATTCACAGTTTTTCTGGCCCCATAAAATCGTGGTTCTAGGACCAGGAACAACCAGGCTGAGTCGGGCTGAGTATGCTAAACTAGAGAGAGAATCGCTGGCAAGGGGGCTACAACTACAACAAGATGAACATATTTTACCGTGATTTAATTGTAATACACGTTTAAAAAATGATGCCGAATTAACAACATACTGATACCGGTTAGTAAAAACCATGAATTAACGCTTTGACAAGTCTGCAGACAGACGGCAGGCGAAAAACCCTTTTAAAATGCATGTTTTCTAAATTGAGCTTGGCTGAGCTAACGTTATATATTCTCCGACCGTCCACACTCACAACAACGGCCTATACAGACATAAATAAACCAGCGACTGTAATCTCCATGACACAGACAGTCTGTGGTTTGTACTTGTTTAACTTTTGTCTAGTTTCTGAACAGATCGTATCTGTCCCCGGCTGTTTGAAGAGCAAGCATGGGAAACAAAAGACAGCATTTAGCTGTTTGCATCCAGCTAGCCATGCCTTTCTGGTGTACCAGCTACGTGAGAAGCCTTGTTGATACGTTTTGTCTTTTTCACGAGCTTGCTGCGATATATACAACAGTGGCGAACCGTGAGGGCCTTCAAGGTATTCAGAGAATACCCTGGAACACTCAGATAAAAACAAACAAAATATCGATTTAATTATATAAATAAAATGTATATAAAATGAATAAATGAGAATCGTATCTGTGTTGTTGATCTGTAATATTACAGTGTTATGTTGATTTGTCCTTCTCGGACCATGCACTACGCATTTCAGTGGTTTTGTGTTAGAAAAGAAAGCAACCAATCAGATCTTGTTCTGGGTCTCTGGGAAGAATATCCTTCAACCAAGGTATTCTACATCCTTGATAGAATGCCCTGGCCGTTGCACTGAATGAGAGCGTACATTTTTTTGTCTGGAGCAGCAAAACATATTTCATAGTTTTTTATTGTTATATCAGACATTTGCATTTATTAGGCTATTTATTACATGATATAAAACTGTTAACCTCTAATAAGAAACAAAGAAATCTTATAAGGAGAATTAAAAAATAATACACAGGCCTACTTTAAAATAAATTAAACACAGCACTTGGGGAGTCCACTGCACATTTGAAGGGAAAAAAATATTAAAATGGGCCCACTTTGAAATAAATAAAACATATAGCTGCACCCTAAAAAGAGTTAAAGGTAGGGTAGGTACGAATGGAGAAACCAGCTCGAGTGCGCTAGAATTTGAAAGTACACAACCGGAAAAAATATGCCTCTTCCTTCAGACTTTCTTACAGAGTCCCTCCTCCAACACACACGAACGCGCACATGACCAATGAGGACACGAGATAAGTTTGTGCACAGATGGAAGGCTGACAGGCAGTTAGGCCATCCAGTTATTTTAGCCGGGCCGGCTCAGATGATTGGTCGTGCTTTTTACAGCGCAACGGCTTCCAGAGATTAATTTTTGTATGTATTTATTGTCAAAGCATTCAATACATTCATTGCTATTGGGACGTTAAGAGCATTCCATGGAATATAACAAAAAGTGTTTTCTGAAATAAATTACATACCCCATTGAATTATGACTGAAGATCGTCAGCTGTCTTCCTCTCCCTTGTTGTTCCTCGATACGTAAAGGCTGCACCACCGTTGACAACTTCTCTCTACATATCAAACATACCGGTAAACCAGCATCGTTTGCTGTGAAGGCAGATAACTCTGTCCACGCAGAATTAAATCCTGTGTTCCTCCAGTACTTTTCTTTGATTTATCCATAGTTCGCTCATCGAGCCGGGGGTTATTCGCCTCCAAGAAAAGGCGCTCGCGCGGGACCGTAGCAGGATGTGACGCATATTTTAGTTGACCTAATTAAAACCGTTTTGTTTTTTATTTATGTGTCACAGTATCACCTAAAAATACAAGATACGAAACATTTTCAACCATGCAACAAAATATAAATAGTCCTACAAATACTTTTATTTTATTTCCTTCTTATTTTTGTCTAAGCTCAAGGGAGCCAGAGCAGAGGGCTTAAAGGGCCGCGGGTTGCCAACCCCTGGTTTATACAGAAAGTCCAGTTGTGATACACGGTTTGCCACTGATATACAAATCGGGTTGGTCCGGTCCAAGGTCTTTAAGCAACAGTTTATCTCCCAAACTTCTCCTTTCGAAAGGATTGGAGATTAGCTCTTGAACGGAATTGGGCGTACTGCGTCACCCCACCGGATACAAGTCACTAGTGTCCAAACTACTCACAGACTGGACCGGGCGCTGACATTGGCGCCCGGTGATCATCAGATTTGACGACGCTGATTGGCTGAAACAATGTTTCGGCATCATAGTTTACAGATAGCAACCGTCAGCTGCTAGTGGCTGCTGCTGCACTGGTTGAGGGCTCCTTTCTTACCGCCCAGACGAGAGAGGGTAATGACCATAGACCAGGGTTGTGGCAGACCACACTTCCACGCTCACCGGCAGGCACCGACTGGCCATCTGGAGGACCGGGAGGGTGTGTGTATGTGTGGCCCGAGCGAGCGAGAGAGAGAGAGAGACCTTACGTGCATTGTTGTTGTTAGCATCTGGTGCTAGCTAGCTGCGCTAACGAATATAAGGAGCTGTTTAAATGAAAACAGAGGAGCGACATTTCGCCACAACTGCGCCGAGCACTTGACTTTATGCAGGGAGCCAGACAGTGGGACATTGTACGAAAAGTCAGCACACTCAGCACGGATAGTGCGCAACATGATTGCAGCGTCCAGGCAGCTCCGGTTCGAGCATATGCCTTGAGTTGCACATAGCTCCAACGCGCGCGCAGACACACACACACACACTTTGTATTGTATTATTGTCTTCGTACGCTTTTAACACACCATCGTAGTGATGGCGATGTTTCAGGTGACTGATCAGGTTCGAAGTATTAGGGAGCGCTGGATTTGTGAAGAACTCCCCTCTTCCTAAACCACTAATACCACAGTACTGGCAAAACGGGAGGAGCCGAGTGAAAAACAAGCGCCCTTCATCCCAATCCACCCACACCGCAGTATTTTTTTCTTTTTTTTTACCCAAAAAATATATTGTATATTATCGGGGCTATTAATACTGGTATCGGGTTTATCGGGATGACATCATAATTCCTAATATCGGACCGATAATTATCGGGCCGATAATTATCGGGCCGATAATTATCGTGCATCCCTAGTAATGACACATGGGCAAGGCCAGGCAAGAAACATGTGACTTATCAGTAACTTTAGACATCGTCGCAACACAATTTTAAACGAGATTTTATTGTAGATTATACATTTTACTGATGCCAATTATATAATATTTACCTTGTTTATTAAAAATATATACATATCATCTGAAAGCTGATACTCCACAGATTATTTTGTTATAAGTATCATCACTGTAGGACACAAACTCACTGAGCTAGCAGCCAGAACAGAGAAGAAAAAAACAACAGTTTTCAAAACCATAACAATAATTATGTCTTACCGTTGCTGTTTTGTGATCAAAGCTCGTGTTCAAGGGAATAAAAACGCTGTTTAAGGTTAATCCAATGTCTCTTAGTTACTTTAGAATTGTTCCTGATAATCTATCATTACATTCATGGCAGCAGAGTAGGTATAAAGTTTCGCAGTCTCGAGCTAATGCTGTCTCACGTGCTGTTTACGCAAACCTCTCTCTACTTGACATAAGTGTTTAGCGGGACTTACTAACTGTCACTCGATTCTATTGGCTCTAACGGTTCAGAAAAGGTGTCAATCACCCAAATCGACCAATGGGTTCCAAAGATATGATCCTGCGTAGTATAAACTACGCCCGCTCCTGCTCCATTACGCAGCAAGACCGCACCGCAGCACGCAGCGACGATAGCAGGTAACAGGTAACAGGTAACATTTCAAGGACGTTGATTTCTTTGTTTTTAGATCTTTTTCTTGTGTATCCTCTTTCCATTTTAGCAAATAATGGCAGCCAGAAGGGAGAGTTTCACCACCGAGCAGGTGCTAGAGATGCTAGCTGACGATAGCGGGGCTATGATCATACCAGATGACTCTTTGTCGGATGATGAAGATCTCCTCCAGCCAGACCTGGATCCGGACAGTAGTGACTCGGATGTTGAACTTCCACCACGGGAAAGGTATGTAATCTCTCTGTTTTTATATATTACTTATGTGTTTGGTGGAACTGTGTCACAGTGCTAGCTTAGCCAAGAAGCTACAGGAATGATTAGGCAAAATGCTAAATAGTGTTACTTGTCTTTTTGGAGTTACATTTTCTAAATGAATGGCCAGTGAATGAATATATACATGTGTTTACTTATTTATTTGGTGTAATATTATTCATTTATAGTCCAATATTATCCTTTTTATATATTACTTTTGTGTTTGGTGGAACTGCATCACAGTGTTAGCAAAGCCAAGAAGCTACAGGAATGATTAGGCAAAATGCTAAATAGTGTTACTTGTCTTTTTGGAGTTACATTTTCTAAATGAATGGCCAGTGAATGAATATACAGTGAATGAATATACATGTGTTTACTTATTTATTTGGTGTAATATTATTCATTTATAGTCCAATATTATCCTATAAGTATAAGCCAGTGAATTAATCTAATCTCTTTGTTTTTCCACATTTGTTAGATGAGGAGTGACCCCAGCAGGACAAAGCCACACACCAAGAAGACTTTCAGGGAGCAGCTTGCTGCAGAATTGTTGGAGTTTGCTGAAGGCCCTGCACCTCCACCACCCCCTCCTCCACCACTCATATGCATGCCGCAGCCCGAGTATTATGAGGAAGATGCCACCAAGGTCAGGAAGAACTGCAGGAGGTGCCTAGATGCTGGACTCAAAAGGATGAAGACACCTGTGTACTGCAGGAAGTGCCAGGTCCCTCTGTGCTTCACTGTAAAAAAGAACTGTTTCAGGGAGTGGCACGACCTAAATACTGGAACATTCAGGTAGGTATAAAGTTCAGGTAGGTATAACGTTTGTGTGTTTATCTAAAAAAAAATACTTGTTTTTATATACCTAGTGTGATTTTATTGTATAGTGTGTTGGTCAAATATTTGTTGTTTTTACAAACCTAGTGTGGTTTTATTGTATAGTACGTTGGTAAAACGTTTGTTTTTACATGCCTATAGTGTGTTGGTAAAATGTTTGAAATAAATCTGCCCCAGTTGGAGTCAAATGTTACCTATGTTTCCTGTTTTTTTTTATTGTGCAAGTACACCTACACACACTGACCTACAGTGTAGTTTTATTGTATAGTGCGTTGGTACAGTTACATACACACACACACACACACACACACACACACACACACACACACACACACACACACACACACACACACACACACACACACACACACACACACACACACACACACACACACACACACACACACACACACACAGCTACACTTACACACCTGCACATACCCACACAGCTACACATACCCACACAGCTACACTTACACACCTACACATACCCACACAGCTACACACCTACACCTACCCACACACACACCTACACTTACACACACAATTTTTTGTTTGTTTTTTTGGGTGGAATGAATACCTATAGTGATGATTTAATGTAATACAATGATTTTTATAATCTGGTACCTGAAAAAGGTCAAATGGCACTGATGGAACCAAATGTGCCCAAAGCTTATTCCACCTGGACTTTATTTTCATAAATCTCTCTAAAAAGGTCAAATGTGACTTGTTTTGCCTCAATCTTGATACAGGGTACTTATTATGTTATACTTTGGATTCCTAAAGCTTTTAGGCTACCAACCCATCATTCAAGGTTGGTCTTCACTATAAGTAATGGGTTTTCTTCAGGCGGAGACAGGAATTTAATTTGTTTTGCTATGTTCCATCTGATTTTACTCTGACACAGAAAAATCTATATTGATTCTGACACTTCTACATCGATCCAACTCACAGATGTAACCTTGCTTTGATAACAACAATTATTCAAACCTTTTAGAAGTGAAGTTATAGTAATTTGTTCTGGGAATGTCATTTTCGAACCTGAAAAACAGGCTCAGGGTTTAACAGGTTAACTTGAAAATTAGTGCATAAACATAAATCCATGCTGACAGAAGATAAGAACGCATTCCGCTCTGCATCGGCCAAACGGCTCGCTGCACCCGCACTGCGAGGGGGACCCAAGTTCCCATCAGCAAAAACACGTGGGTTTGCTATCCTGGCTCCAAAATGGTGGAATGAGCTCCCCATTGACATCAGGACAGCAGAAAGCGTACACACCTTCCGGCGCAGACTGAAAACTCATCTCTTACGACTCCACTTCGAGCAATAAAATGACTAACAAAGCACTTGTATACTAATAAAGGACTGGCTTATCTAAAGCCAGTTGAGTTGCACTTGAAATGTTTTAGCTCTATGAAACCTGATGTACTTATATGATTCTGTTTTCTTTAAGATTGAGTATCTTCTTGGTCGAATGCACTTATTGTAAGTTGTTTGGATAAAAGTGTCAGCTAAATGCACAAATAATATCTTAATTTAGTGATAAACATTGCAAAACAGAGCAATAATGCAAAACTAAATTACACCATTTAACTGGATCAAGGGTCAATGCATGGTTAAAGAGTAGTATGACGGAGCGGATCACATGAGTGACTGACTCCGCCACTGACAGCCGACACACACAACACACCAAACATTTCGGAGAAAAGACGGACGCGCAACGGACGGCAACCCAAGATGGACACTTGACACAGTGGCTTTTAGCAAAGCTCAAAAAGAAAAACCGAGAGAGATGAGTTATTGTTATTACAACGTGACTTCACTATTATTTAACAACTCTTTTTATTGGGGTCTTTTATTTGGGGTTAAGTACATTGTCAGAATAAGTGAGAAATAGATTTAACTGCTGTTAGACAGCTATCATACTGAATAAATATTTACTGTGAATGTATGCAAACATGTATGGCATATGGCTGTCTAAATACATTCCTCACTTATTCTGACAATGTACTTAACCCTAAATAAAAGAACCCAATAAAAAGAGTTGTTAAATAATAGTGAAGTCACGTTGTAATAACAATAACTCATCTCTCTCGGTTTTTCTTTTTGAGCTTTGCTAAAAGCCACTGTGTCAAGTGTCCATCTTGGGTTGCCGTCCGGACTTCCGGACCATCTCGCACATGCACAGTACCGATCGGGTAGGGTGACGGATCGGGTAGTGACAGGCATAGATATATATAAACACTAGATGGCTCACACGCGCTGCTGGCCAATGGAGACCGACGTTGCCACTTGGCCGCCATCTTGCTACAGGTAGTGCTCTCATTCATAACATTATGGTTTACTATTTAAATAACCATAGCTTGCTCAATTTTCAACCGATTTTCAAACGGTTTGGTTTTTTATAAACATCAAAGATGTAGTTATGATACTGCATACTTATAATCATGGACTTTCATATGAAAATAACATTAATCAGATAAAGCAATAGCTATACACACACACAAGGTATTTATATTAAATATTTGCCGGTGTATATATTTCCATTTATTTTATTATATTGTCAATATTTAAAATAAATTATAAAATTAAAATACATTTATATTTTATATATAAAAATCGGTCTCATGTTACCACTCTGTAAACCAAGAGTTGTTAATTGAGCAATGCCTTAGCTTGAAGAACAGGGACACAACTAATGACAATAGCATATGTTGGTATATTATTTAGATATTCACACCTTTATCAGAAGAACCAAACCAACATAAAATGTGCTCACAGACAGGCCAGTTCTGTCTAATTTATCACAATTATTTTTGACATGAGATCTTATCATCCTAGTTTTGTATTTAGTTTCTAGATTTGTAAACAAATCCAGAACCTTTGAAATATGTTATTGAAAAAAGACCAAGAATAATATAAACTGTACCATATGTCCTTCTGTAGTCCATTTGTGGTTTGTCTTGACTCACCCCGGCTGATATATCACAAAATCCACTGTTTAAATTGTTCCCTATATTGCCCCTATGCCCCTGTAAGGTGTCCTTGGGTGTTATGAAAGGCGGCCCCCCAACATAAATGTATTATTATTATTAAGAAGAACAACTTGGTGTGGTGTGGAGGGGATGTAGGAAGCAGGAGCAGGTGGGGAGAGATGGGGCTTCAAGGTTCAAGGTTATTTGTTTTAAATGTGTCTTGCACACAATAAAATAAAATACAGTATACCACAAAACCAATAAGACACACAGTGACACATGGCACACTAACAATCAATCATCGTCCAGCCTCAGCTTTGGTATTCTTTCACAACCATGTTATGGGTTTATTAGACTGAGCAAACATAAACATATGTGGTGATCCCACGGGTTCTTGTTTGCAGACAGCGGCGATTGGAGCATCCGTAGGCTGCACAAAAGTCCGGCATAGTCAGGTACTTCTGTAAACACAAAGCCAGCAAATTCCTGTATCATAATGCAAGATGTTTTTAACAAGCCAAACCACTTGGAACAAATCATGTGTAACTTAAGTTATGTTGAAAAGAAAGAGCAGTTCTGCCTCTCCCACTGGTGTAAAGTTGCTGGGTGAACTTTGTAATACTAGGTCTCAGTGACAGCCTCTTGTTATTAGCCAGCTAATAAATACAACCACATACACAAAGAAAAGCTGCAATTTCAACATGTCCAAGCATCCTGTATCATAGCCATGCTAATAATGTTTATAATAAACCAAACCGTTTGTAAATCAGTCAAGATTTCAGCGAGTTAAGAGTATTTTTGTGCAGATCACTCACCTTACAACAGCTACCATAACGCGAATCAGAGTAACTGTTGACTGTAGCAAGATGGCGGCCAGTCAGCTACCCTGGAAAATCTCCCATGAGCCATCTAGTGTTTATATATATCTATGGTGACAGGTGCTACTGTTTTCTAGATTAGCTGTCAGATAATTTCTTCACGTGGCTGGGCCGCCACTGCCCCTTTAAGACACACCCCCCCTCTTTAGTCAGCTGGCCCTTCCATTTAAGGAAAACGCTCAGCTGTAGGTAGTTCAGCACCTCCCGCCACACTTTAAATGCCCACTCACTCCTCACCCAAATCAGCTGTGACTATTACGAGTGTTCTTGTTCCAGTTATCGTTGTCTGGCTGATAGGAGTGTATTCCCCCTATACGAGGTATGTGAAGCTGCTGTTAGGACTTGTTAGAACATTCAGTGTGCCACTAAAATGTTAACATGTGGCCTGTAAACGCCAGGCTTCTTGACGGCCCCAGCAGAGACTGTAGAGAATCACCGTTGCGGAGGTGTCCAGTGAGGTGATGATTGAGTGAATGCGTTTGCATCAAAGGATTAGTTTGCTACCGTTTTGCCTACCTTCTATGTTTTACTTATTGACTAGTTTGTTGTACTGTGTACAAACTAGTAATTTAAGTCTTTAAAGCTACAGCACCCTCCTTGTAACGACCCACCCTGTCCCACAAGGTCTAATACTGTCATTTTGCTTATACTTCTTCAGTGACGATCCTGGCCATACTGTGGAGTGGAGCATGTGGTTTGCTGGGCACTTTTTGCATGCAGATATAAGTGATTTGCAGTGAGTGTTGATTGAATACAGCTACACATGGTGATATTGTGGTTTTGGGGAAATCCTCAGCAGTTGGCCAGAAGAATCACTTTTTAACTATTTAACTATCACTTTATTTGTGATATTGTAATTATTCTCTCCTTGTCAGAGCCAGCCTTCAATTGTGGAACTTAGGTGTGTCGACTGGGAAAGCTGAATAAATTGTATAATCTGCATTTTATATTACTGAACTTTTACTTGATTATTTATATAATAAACGTTTGTAAACATTTGAACTTGAGGCCGCGTCCCTGTCCATCCTTTTATTCTTATCTGCGTGACTTGTCCTAAGGGCTCGTATTGGGGAACCCAGGTTAGCGTTAAGTATCCTAACCCCCTTTTATTATCGCAGCCCCCCCTTCCCTGGTGGGGCAGGTCACATTTTGGCATTGTCGGCAGGATGGTATAAAGCAGTGACGTGTGCTTCTAGTTCTTTTGTACGATACAATTGTTTTTTTTTAGTGCTTTAATTATTTGTTTTCTGAGGCATAAATAGACAAGGCTGTGTAGAGGTAAGGGGCAAAACGGTAGCAGACTAGCTGCGGGATTGAAGACCTGGCTGTGCTGTACGGACCTTGAATTAATTCACCTGCAACCAGTAACTGACCGTTCTTTCTTCCCGCCGCAGTAGCCATGGAGGCTGATCTGCAAGACTTAAGGGACATGATTAGCTTAAGGCTGACAATGAGCAGCTGCGACAGGAGCGTGCTGTATCTCGAGGTTCGACCAGCGCTGATGGGGGCCCATCCACTGCACCACAACCCTCCACCTCAAGGGGGGTTCACACCGGCGAGAGAGTTCTCTACCTTCCCAGAGAACGCAAATGTCCGGTGTTTAGAGGTAACTCTGGTATAGGGATAAGTGATTGGCTCGAGGAGGTGCGGTCCAGCATGCGGGCTCGTTACCTCTCTCCTCTAGATCAGGCTTACTTTATCTATGACTGTTACGTTCCCTTGTAGAGCTAGGGGTACCAAGGGAAGTAGCGACACACAAGATAGCCGGACGAGAGAAAAAGGAGAGGAAACTCAATGCTGAAGGAGTTTAAGTGAGGTTTTAATTAGAAAATAAGTAAGGCGGCTCACCAGCCAAATTACAAAACAAGACTACAATAAACATCACACAACTAGGCTGGGTCTCACACAGAGACAGGCTGCACACATGCAGCCAGACGAGAAGGAGAGAAAGAAGGCCTCACTGCCGTCCTCCTCCGGTCCTATATGGAAGCCTTGATTGTCAATTAGGATCACCTGGGAAGAGGCTGCACCTGGGGACAATCAGAGGGAGAGAGAGGAAAACACACACACACTACGGCACGTAACACTTCCCCCCCATAAAACACACCTTATACTGCTCACCAGCAGCCAACACCGGAGCAACACATGGAACACACACAACACACACACCACTCACTGAACACTGATCCACATCGCTCTGAGCCAGGTCCACACCCACCGCTTCAGAGACGGAAACACCCACACTACTGTCACAGATGGATGCAGAACTTAACTGCAACTCACCACTCTGTCGCATCGCAACCGGGTGCCGGGCTTTTGGCTTTTCCAGAGCAGCTGCCACCTGCTCCTTCCGAGCTACACACTCTGCCTCTAGATGACCAGGGTCAAGACAAAAGAAACACAATCTATTTTTCTTGGGTCCTGGAAGAGAGACAGAATGAGCATGTGTGGCACGCCTGTTACGAGCTTTCCGGAAACTATCACGATGAGGAGAATCGCTCTGAGCCAAAACACCACTGTGATAGCTCAAGCCCTTCCTCATCCGCCATAGTGGTAGCCTGCTTTCGCTTCCAAGCTGCACAGTCTGCTATTATATGACCTGGGTCAAGACAAAAATAACACGCTCTGTCTATCCTGTCTAACAATGGAACGCTGGCACAGGGAACATCATTATCAGGAGCTCTCCGATAAGTGTCCCGCTGAGGAGGATCCCGCTGAAAAAAACCGCTCCTGTGTATCAGCGCAGACTCGTCTGCCAGAGTGGCAGCCTGCTGAAGGGTAGTCACTCTCTGCTCATTCAGGTAGACTACCGTACGCTCCGGTACACAGTTTTTGAACTCCTCTAACAGCATCAGCTCACATACTGAAGCGATGTCATCCGCTTTACATGCTCTACACCACCTGTCAAAGAGGACTTTCTTCTCCCTCGCGAAGTCCACGTATGTTTGGCCAGCAGCTTTCTTCATGCTGCGAAAACGCTGCCTGTAGGCCTCGGGCACAAGCTCATATGCCCTGAGAATAGCACCTTTCACCTTGTCATACTCCAAACTATCCTCGACAGAAAGAGAAGAGCAAGCCGCTTGAGCCTTGCCGACTAGCTTGCACTGTACAAGTATGGCCCACGCGTCTTCTGGCCAGCGCAGAGCAGCAGCAATGCGCTCCAATGCACCAAAGAACATCTCCACTTCCGACTCACGAAAGAAGGGGCCAGCTGAATGTTGCTACCAACATCAAAAGCAGCAGCAGAACCTGAAGGTGTAACGGCAGAATCACCCACCACAGCTGCTTGGAGCTCTAGCTGACGCATCCGGACAGCAGTGTCTGCCTCCAACTTCCTGATCTCCATCTCCCTCCTGAGCTGAAACTCTCGCTCTCGCTCACGCTCCTCCCTCTCACACTGGAGACGAGCCATACACACTTTTACCCTGGCATCTAATTTAGACCCCATAGCAACGGCTACTTACAAATATTATTATTTATTTATTTACAAACTTCCCCAGATCCTGCCTACCAAACTTTACCTAACTATCTTCTGGAGCGTGCCGGGCTCGAGGCGACTTTAAAGGCAAACATCAGCGGCCGAAACCCTGAATCGCCTGCCCCCAACAGGGAATAAATCCCCACCCAGGATTACCCCGAAAATAAAAAAGGCAAAATAAAAAATGAGTGCCTGAAGGAAGGACTGATTCAGTCCAGCTAGACACTCCCCTGTCTAAACTGAGGAAGCTGTTCAACAGTAAATAATTTCACAGCCAATCCTACACTTATATACACTACTGCTCACCACCAAACACAATATCAACACTAACCAACAACCAAATACTCACTCTTTGTCTCAAAGATTGGACGAGCTCCCATGTTACGTTCCCTTGTAGAGCTAGGGGTACCAAGGGAAGTAGCGACACACAAGATAGCTGGACGAGAGAAAAAGGAGAGGAAACTCAATGCTGAAGGAGTTTAAGTGAGGTTTTAATTAGAAAATAAGTAAGGCGGCTCACCAGCCAAATTACAAAACAAGACTACAATAAACATCACACAACTAGGCTGGGTCTCACACAGAGACAGGCTGCACACATGCAGCCAGACGAGAAGGAGAGAAAGAAGGCCTCACTGCCGTCCTCCTCCGGTCCTATATGGAAGCCTTGATTGTCAATTAGGATCACCTGGGAAGAGGCTGCACCTGGGGACAATCAGAGGGAGAGAGAGGAAAACACACACACACACACACACACACACACACACACACACACACACACACACACACACACACACACACACACACACACACACACACACACACACACACACACTACGGCACGTAACAATGACCATCTGGAAAGTGAGGCGAGAGAGGAGATTCGGTACCGGCCGCAAGGTAAACGCGAAAATCCAGAACGAATCTTAACTATTCTGCAAGAAATGTATGGTTGTTCTAAATCTTATGTTGCTCTGCAAGAGAGTTTCTTTTCCAGAAAGCAGCTAGTTGGAGAATCCCTCCAGGAGTATTCCCATGCCCTCTTCTGCCTCATGGAGAGAGTGGTTAAAAGCACCCCCGGAGGTATGACCAATTCAGCTGTACTGATAAGGGACCAATTTGTAGAGCATGTACTGGAACCTGCCTTACGTAGAGAGTTAAAACGCCTGGTTCGCATGCACCCAGATTACACCTTACTCGATGTCAGGACAGAAGCATTTAGATGGGAACAGGAGGGCCAGTCACCTAGTGTGAGAGAGAGAAGTCACTCCGTGCCATCATTTTGTGCAGTCCTAGGTTCCCATGACAAGGGTGGGATGGCTGTTGCAGCTAATGATAAGGCTCAAGATGATATGGCTCAGTTAAAATACATGTTGAGAAAACAGCAAGAACAAATTAATAAGCTCTCTCAGAATATGTTGCAGCTACAAAATATCCCTAGACAGCAACAGTTCACTCCAAATGCCCCTGTAGTGTGCAGACGCTGCCAGCAGCCAGGGCATATTGCTAGAAATTGTCCCCATCAGCGTGTTCAGCAAAACCCCAAGCCCTATGCCCCCAGGCTGGGTTCAGCCAATGCCCAGCAGCCGGCGGAAAACTAATGCCTTCTGGTCTGCAGAGCCATGACTCAGAAGGGAATGCTCCTGGCTCAGAGGATGACATCGCTGTCTCAAAGTTGTTAGGGTCCTGCCCAACTGTAACTGTTGGCCTGGGCGGTGTGGAGATTAATTGTTTACTCGACACCGGCTCAATGGTAACCACTATCACTCAGAGTTTCTTTGCCCAGCATTTTCAGGGAGGTCTCAACTCCTGTCATTGGCTTGAACTCCATGCAGCAAATGGCATCGAAATACCTTATGTTGGTTACTTAGAGACTGATGTAGAAGTTTTGGGCAAAGTGGTCCCTAGTCGGGGAATTCTGGTCGTTAAGGACCCCCCCGCACATTTACCCCAGCCTAAGGTGCCAGGTATTCTAGGTATGAATGTGATCAAAGAATGCTACAATGAGCTCTTTCAAAAGCATGGTGCTGCCCTGTTTGACCTCCCTTTTGTTCATCAACCTTCCTCCCCTTGGCACAAAGCCTTCCAGCAGTGTTGTCAGGTAGAGACAAACACCCCTACAATTGGCATGGTAAGGGTAAGGGGGCGGAGACCAGTGTGCATTCCTGCTGGTACAGTGAAGATAGTTGCCACCACATGTCCCCAGGGTGGGTTCGGTGCCACTGGTGCCGGTCTTTTTGAGCCACTCACTGCTAAAAGCCATCTCCCTGCAGCAGGGTTTCCGCTAGGATTTTTTCTCGCCGGTCAAATGTCCGGGCAGAATTTATTTTACCGGACAAATGTGAAACTTACCGGTCATGTTTCAATAATAATAATAAGAGTTGTGTAGCAGAGTTTCCGTTAGCAGGTAATTACCGGACTATGAGCAGATATGCTTCAGTTTAAAACTCAGTTCACGGGGCTCATTTTTATATTGCTTCAGTTTATAATCGTAAAAGATCGAAAAATTCAGATTCATTTTTCAATAAATTATTCAACAAACAACATAATTATTACATTCAAACAAACTACTTGTAGTAGATAACGTACATTATTCAAAAGTTTACATTACATTTGAATAATAACATGGGAGAAACGGATCCTCTCTTTTCCCCTCTCCCTCCCTCTCTCTCTCCTGACAGCACGTCAGTTTCTCAAGCAGCTCGCTAAACAGAGGGCGGGGCTTCAGGTGATTATGCAGAGCTGCGTGTCTCGGTCAGACTCAGCAGCTGATCTGATCTCTTTCTCTCGCGTCCGGTTACACTTCCCTCGCGTTTATGTTCATATCGATCAGATCCAGCTCTCCTGATCGGCCTTTATAGAGAGCACCGATCAAACTATTAAGAGTGAATATCGGCCGATAATGACCGGCGGCCGATCGATCGGAGCCTCCCTAATTATTACCAGACATTTTGACCGGCAGGTTTTGAATTTACCGGTTTTTAATAAATGTTACCAGCTAAAAACCGGTAATTACCGGCTAACGGAAACCCTGCCCTGCAGGTGTGTTAGTGTCCCCAGCCATGGTCACAGTAGTGAGAGGGACAGCCTATATTCCAGTGGTAAATGTAAGTGCTACTGATGCTACCCTTCACCCCCGCACCCCCGTTGGTACGCTGAGCCCTGCTGAAATTGTGAGTTTACCAAAAGGAATCACTGAGGTGTCTGTTCCCCCCATGACGCAGGTCACGGCTACCGTATCCTCTCAGGTTGGCTCAGAGGCCCTCTTTGTAGACCCCATCTCAGCGGGAGACTTGTCAGTACTCCCTCCTGCAGATCAGGTCAAAGCCCGGTCATTATTGAGGCAGTATGAGACAGTGTTTGCCACACATGATGGTGATTTAGGGTGCTCTGACCTAATTACCCATGAGATACCCCTCCTAGACGAGGTACCAGTCCGTCAGCGATATAGGAGAGTACCCCCCTCAGAGTATGAGGCAGTGAAGGCACATATTCGACAGTTGTTAGACAGCCAGGTGATCCGAGAGAGTAGCAGCCCCTACGCCTCTCCAATCGTCATCGTTCGGAAGAAAGATGGCAGTATCCGCCTGTGTGTCGACTACCGGCAGCTGAATAGCAAGACGCGCCGGGATGCCTTCCCATTGCCGAGGATCGAGGAATCGCTTGATGCACTCTCAGGAGCAAAGTGGTTCACGACCCTGGATTTGGCAAGTGGATACCATCAGGTGCCTGTGGCAGAAAAAGACAAACTGAAAACTGCTTTTTGCACACCATTTGGCTTGTTTGAATTCAATAGAATGCCATTTGGCCTTTGTAACGCACCTAGCACCTTTCAGAGACTGATGGAGCGGATGTTCGGGGCCCAGCACTGTCAATCCCTACTGTTGTATTTGGATGATGTTGTCGTATTCTCTTCCACAGTGGATGAACAGCTGGACCGTTTGGGAGCTGTGTTGAACAAGCTGCAGCAAGAGGGCTTGAAAGTGAAGCTGAGCAAATGTGCATTCTTCCAAAAGGAGGTAAAGTACCTCGGCCATGTCATCTCTGTTGATGGTGTGTCTACAGATCCGGATAAGATCTCTGCAGTGGCAAACTGGAACTGCCCCACTACTGTGTCGGAGTTACGTCGCTTGCTGCCCCACTTCACCGACTAGTTGCAGAAGCTCAACAGACCCACAGCCGGAAGCAGCAGCAACCTCTGGGGGACAGTTGGACTGAAGAGAGCGACAGGAGTTTCCAGGATCTCAGAGCAAAGTTGGTGAGTGCACCTGTCCTGGCTTACGCAAACTTTTCCCTTCCATTCATTTTGGAAATTGATGCAAGTTATGGCGGTCTAGAAGCAGTTCTCTCGCAGGAGCAGGATGGAAAAGTGAGACCTGTAGCTTATGCCAGTCGTGGGTTGAAACCCACAGAAAGAAACATGTCCAATTACAGTTCCATGAAGCTTGAGTTCTTGGCATTAAAGTGGGCCATGACAGAGAAATTCCGGGACTACTTGCAGGGCCAAAAATGCATTGTCTGGACTGATAATAACCCCCTCAGCCACCTGAATACAGCAAAGTTAGGGGCTACTGAACAGCGCTGGGCCGCGGCGTTGGCAGACTTTGATTACACCCTTCGGTATAGGTCAGGCAGGGCCAACGTTAACGCTGATGCACTCTCAAGAAGGCACCCTGTGCCACCCCAGGAGGTCATAGAGCTGCCCCTATCAGGGACATTCATTCCCAAGGCCTTGCAGAAACCTTGCAGCCCAGAGGCCCATAATCTGGTAATCCAAGCTGCCATTTCTGCCCTTCCATCACATTCAGGCACTGAGTTGGCTGCTCTTCAGATGGCTGACCCAGTTATAGGAATGTTTTTACAGTACTGGGAAAGGCACAAGCGCCCAGACAGGGCAGACAGAGCAGCCCTCTCTCCCCAAGTCCTGGAGCTGTGTCGGCAATGGGAAAGGATCACCCAGATGGATGGACTGCTGTATCGCCGTACCCAGAGGCCAGATGGAGGAGAGGACTTCTACCAACTACTCCTTCCAGGATGTCTGAAGAGTGAAGTTCTGCAGCAGCTACACCAGGGTCATGGCCACCAGGGGATGGAGAGGACAACGGATCTTGTACGACAAAGATGTTACTGGCCCCACATGCACAGAGACATCAAAGAGTGGTGCCAGCAGTGTGAGCGCTGTACACTCACCAAGGTAACTCAACCACACACCAAAGCACCCATGGGCCACCTCCTGGCCTCCAAACCCAATCAGATATTGGCAATTGACTTTACTCTCCTTGAACCCTCGCAAGAGGGCAAAGAAAATGTCCTTGTAATGACTGACGTGTTTTCAAAGTTCACCCAGGCTGTAGCAACGAAGGACCAACGTGCCTCAACAGTAGCACAGGTTCTGGTGACAGAGTGGTTTTACAAGTTTGGAGTGCCCGCTCGTCTTCACTCTGACCAGGGTAGGAATTTTGAGAGTGCCCTTATTCAACAGCTATGTGAACTCTATGACATTCAGAAAACCCGGACTACACCATACCACCCCCAGGGTAACGGGCAGTGTGAGCGGTTCAACCGGGCTCTCCATGATTTACTCCGTACGCTCCCAATTGAAAGGAAGCAGAATTGGTCTAGATACTTGCCTCAGGTTACGTTTGCATACAACACCACCATCCACCAATCTACCGGTGAGTCCCCTTACTACCTTATGTTTGGACAGGAGCCTCATTTACCTGTTGACTTCCTCCTGGGAAGAGTTCCAGAACCTTCCCATGGAAGAGTTGAAACCTGGGTCCAGGAGCATCAAAAACGACTACAGGTGGCCTACAACGGGGCACGTTGGAGAATGGAGAAAGCTGCAAACTCTCGCAAGGAACGCCATGACGCTGGAGCTAATGTCCAGCGACCTGCAGGAAAAACAGCTGGTCTACGTGAGAGACCACAGCAGAAGAGGAAGAGTCAAAATCCAGGACCGGTGGAGCCCAGTCGTCCATGTGGTGATCAAAGCCCCCAGTGCTGGGGGCTCCACATATTCCGTGACCCCCTTGGAAGATCCCCACAAAGTGAAACACCTCCATCGATGTATGATCAAACCTGTACATCCTAATCTTTGCCCTCAAGGATCTGCAAGAGAGGACCCCAGTAATGCCCCCACTGAGAGTGAGGACCACGTGGCTATGGGCAGGGACACGCTTGAGGAAGAAGCGGGTGATGGTCTCTTTGTGGTGACCAGGTCCTTTGGTGAAGAATCAAGACTGCTCCAGATAACACCAGCCACTTCTAATAGTTCTCCTCTAAACTCATCCCTCGCAGTGGCTTCAGGAAGCGGGACAGAGCCCCCAAGGAGAACAGCTCGGAAGACAGCGGGTCAACACTCGAACCATCTTCGCCTGCCTGAGGTAGCAGAGGTTAGGCTACTTGGGGCTGTAACCTCTCGGGTCCCTGGTTGTAGTAGTATGGTAGCTGCATATTTTAGACCCTGGGACTAATCAGCTGTTCTAGTACTGGGTGATATCAGCGGGTCGCCAATACAACAAATTGGGGGCAGATTGTAGCCGGTGCTACTGTTTTCTAGATTAGCTGTCAGATAATTTCTTCACGTGGCTGGGCCGCCACTGCCCCTTTAAGACACACCCCCCCTCTTTAGTCAGCTGGCCCTTCCTTTTAAGGAAAACGCTCAGCTGTAGGTAGTTCAGCACCTCCCGCCACACTTTAAATGCCCACTCACTCCTCACCCAAATCAGCTGTGACTATTACGAGTGTTCTTGTTCCAGTTATCGTTGTCTGGCTGATAGGAGTGTATTCCCCCTATACGAGGTATGTGAAGCTGCTGTTAGGACTTGTTAGAACATTTAGTGTGCCACTAAAATGTTAACATGTGGCCTGTAAACGCCAGGCTTCTTGACGGCCCCAGCAGAGACTGTAGAGAATCACCGTTGCGGAGGTGTCCAGTGAGGTGATGATTGAGTGAATGCGTTTGCATCAAAGGATTAGTTTGCTACCGTTTTGCCTACCTTCTATGTTTTACTTATTGACTAGTTTGTTGTACTGTGTACAAACTAGTAATTTAAGTCTTTAAAGCTACAGCACCCTCCTTGTAACGACCCACCCTGTCCCACAAGGTCTAATACTGTCATTTTGCTTATACTTCTTCAGTGACGATCCTGGCCATACTGTGGAGTGGAGCATGTGGTTTGCTGGGCACTTTTTGCATGCAGATATGAGTGATTTGCAGTGAGTGTTGATTGAATACAGCTACACGTGGTGATATTGTGGTTTTGGGGAAATCCTCAGCAGTTGGCCAGAAGAATCACTTTTTAACTATTTAACTATCACTTTATTTGTGATATTGTAATCATTCTCTCCTTGTCAGAGCCAGCCTTCAATTGTGGAACTTAGGTGTGTCGACTGGGAAAGCTGAATAAATTGTATAATCTGCATTTTATATTACTGAACTTTTACTTGATTATTTATATAATAAACGTTTGTAAACATTTGAACTTGAGGCCGCGTCCCTGTCCATCCTTTTATTCTTATCTGCGTGACTTGTCCTAAGGGCTCGTATTGGGGAACCCAGGTTAGCGTTAAGTATGCTAACCCCCTTTTATTATCGCAGCCCCCCCCCTTCCCTGGTGGGGCAGGTCACATTTGCAATTATTTAATTTACGTCTGTTAATCATGGGGAATGATTATGTTAAGAGGTGGTTAACCTGTTTATGTTTGGGTCGGATTTTTATGTTGAAATGTGGTTTGGAGTGTAATTGTTGTCACCTGTTGACGGTAAGCCTGGTGGGAGGGGCTACGGGTTAATAAGGGACGGGGTTGGCCCTGGAAGGGGAACTTGGGGAATGTTGCAGGGAAGGCAACAGCTGGGACGTGTTCGAGAGATCGTTGCAGAGAAGGCAACAGCTGAACACGTTTTCTCTCCGGGAGTGATGGACGGTCTGATTTGGACGTTTTTTTTTTTATTTTGCTGGTTCGCTATTTTTTTTTTTGCTGCTGAAAATAAAGTTTTGGAGCTTACCCAACCGACCAGGCCAGTGTTTTCGGGCGGACAATTAGAACCCCGTCACAAGTAGTGTGACCCACACAGTGTGTGATCACAATTTTATGTTTATATTTAATATCATTTTATATTACCTGTTTAACAATGGACAGCAGGGGGCAGTAGATGGCAGAGTAACACTGCCATAAAGGGGTTTGTTATTATTTACGCGTCTACCGTAAAATGTCTGACGTGATGACGGAGCTGATGTTAGCTTGCCATTCTGGCAAGACCCGCCAAACGAGCAGTAAATGGAATTCTCTGCTCATAATTTCTCCTGTTTTACAGGTCAGTAATGTGTACAGATTGTCACAAATGTTATAAATCACAATGTCTTGAGTTTGAAGTGGTGTTTAGATGTTGTTTATTATGTTTAATGTCGTGTAGAAGACCACCTCGTGGTGGCTATGTGTGTATGTGTAATGGTGGTCGCTATTTCGATGTAGTAGACTCGCGTAGAAGACCACCTCGTGGTGGCTGTGTGTGTAATGGCGGTCGCTAGTGATGCAAGTGAATTGTTTATAGCTAAGAAGTGTTTGAGGTGTGTTTTGTATGGTCTATGGGTCCTATGGTCAGTCATAATTGAATTATTATAAATGCGTGTTGCTTGATGCTAATGCTAGCATATATTAGACCAATGCTAATACTTTGCCTGAAAAGGTAATTAACAGTGTTTGAATACAGCACCAATATCTGTTTTGAAGCAGTACATTCTCATTTGGAGTCATGATGTTAATGACACTTGGTTATACACAAATGTGTTTATTTTGAATACTACAAGTATATTTTGAAGATATAAACATGTGTTTATATTGAGAGCAGTAAAGGGCCAGGACAATTGTGTTTTGTGCCAATTGTTAATAAATTCTGGCAAGACCCGCCAAACGAGCAGTAAATGGAATTCTCTGCTCATAATTTCTCCTGTTTTACAGGAAATACTATCTGTCATCGCGCCCTACATAGCGGGGCCTGTTACAGATTCTTGGGGGCTCGTCCGGGGTCAGCATCGTTTGAGACGACCACATGCTGATCCAGTGATATTGGACCTAAAGGACCGGACTGACGACGTGTTGCCGGAGTGAAGGTGCTTCCAGTTAGCGACTCAAGAGGTAGAGAGACCAGGTTGAAGGGGATCTACGCCTAGGAGTGCAGAACTGTTTGCCACAGTTGCCCACTACACACAGGATGGCGGACAACGAGAGGAAGAGACTAAGCTGGTCCATCAAGAAAAGACTTCATCAGCTAACAGCAGATGAAGCGTATGAAGTGGCCACACACCTCGATCCAGTGGAAGAACTTGACTCATCAGAGCTAAACAGGGACGACGACGAGGGCTGTGTTGAGTATATTGCTGCGAATATGAACAGTATGACTCTACTAAACCTAGAAGATGAGGGAATGTCAATGTTGTTGTGTCTACAAGATACTGTTAATTTGATTATTGCAAACCGTAGCAGTGGTACCGTGTGTTCCAAAGAGGGTGAAATTGATACTTCTGTTAAATCACCTCTGATGTTATCTGCTACTGTTAACGCTAACCAACAACTTGAGCCATTAGACAATCCAACTGAGACTGGCCTTCATGACGCAGACATACAGAAACTGTTAAGGGGCTTAGAGGAGGTGCAAAACAAACTTCAACGCAGTGTCACCACACCTAGTTCAGACACACCGCAACCTCACTCTAGCCAACCCAGTAAGCAGCATACACCTAACTCACCACATACATCTACAGAAGGACTCTCTAATCCCACCCGAGAGAGCATGATTTCCCTTAAAGATCTTTCATTTCTGCACAGAAGGGAGTTTAAGATTCATGGAGGGCAGATAACTGACACTTCATCAGACATTAGCTTTAACAGCTTATGTAAACAGATTGAGGAAGGCTGCAGAGAGCAACACACTGATGACGAGATCATTAGAGGGGTGTCACGCATAATAAAAGGTGGAAACTTTAAAGACATGCTGACAAACAAGGAAGATCTTACAGTCACCGAGCTGAAGAGTTTCCTGCAGTCCCACCTTGGCGAGAAGAGCAGCACAGAGCTCTTCCAGGAATTGATGTGTGCTAGACAGCATGAAAATGAAGCTCCACAGCAATTCCTATACCGCATGATAGGACTGAAACAAAAAATAATGTTCACCTCCAGGCAGGAAAATGCACTTATTAAGTATGATGCGTCTACACTGCAGGGTGTGTTTTTGAATGCAGTCTATCAAGGCATGGGAGAGAGACATGAGGATGTCAGACGGGAGCTGAAACCTCTGCTTGCTGACCCCACTGTGTCTGATGAAGCTCTGTTAAGGCAGGTTATCAAGACTACGATGGAAGAAAGTGAAAGAAAGCGCAGACTGGGACGCAGTTCCAACCGCAAGTTAACTCAAGCACACAGCATACTTGCTGAACCTGAAGAGATACTCAGCAGTGTGGGAGAGACTAAAAGTAAGGATAATGTCATCCAGAGATTGAGTGCACAGGTTGAGGCTTTAACACAGGCAATGGAAACACTGAAACAGCTATCAACAACAACCCAGGTGCCTGAGGGGCTACATCAAACCACTCGCCAGTGTTGCTCTGACAAAACCAGACCAGAGAAGAAGACCAGGAGACCGTATGGGTGCCCACAATGCATAGCTCAGGCTCAACCAAATTGTAGCCACTGCTTTTTCTGTGGGGAGGAGGGTCATCGTGCTATAGGCTGCTTGAAAAGACAGAAGCAGGCGGGAAACGGGCACCGGTCAGGGCAACGGGACGACCACTGACCGACCCAAAGGAAAAGTCCCACCCCCAGGAGGTTGCAGCAGCAAGACAAAGCACTGGTCATACACCTATCAACACGCAGAACAATAACGAACAACACCCAATCAAAAAGATAGCTCCGCTAATTGGTCGAAAGTCGCTATTGAGATGTAGCATGAACGGTTACGCCATAACCGCTCTTTTAGACTCTGGGGCCAATGTGAGCATAATAGACAATGCTTGGAAAGACAGATACTTACCTGGACAAGATATTAGACCCCTCAGTGAACTCATGGAGGATGATCTCTACGTGACGGCTGTCACAGGAGATGCAGTACCTTTTATGAAGGATGGATTGAAGTGGTAGTAAACCTGCAGGGAAACGATGATCCAGACTTATCTATTCGAGTGCCTTTCCTAGTGAGTCGAATAAAAATAGACAGACCGATAGTTGGTTTTAATGTCATCCAGGAACTCTTTAGGAGTCATGAAAGTAGACCCAAAGTGATATCTATCCTTGTCAACTTGCTTACGGGTGCTTTGGAGATGGACAGTGCAATGGCAGAAGCTATGGTGAGTTTCATAAAGACTGAGCAAAAACAGAAACAACAGAATGCTGCAGTAAAGATAGGCAGGAAAGAAGTCACTATTTATCCTGGCCAGGTAGCTTATATTAAGTGCAGGGTACCAGTAGATATTAGTGAATCTGACTCACTTGTGCTTTTCGAACCCAATCTAGAAGCTACACCCCTGGCACAGCTGAGTGTTGGAGAAGGACTAATGGCGATCCAACAGACAGAGAGACCTTTCGTAAAGGTGCCTGTGTCAAACCATTCCAGAAGTGCTGTGACTCTGCCCAGCGGTACTGTTCTAGGCAACATCGAAACCATTGACAGAGTGATAGAGACAGATAACCAAAGCAGCAAGGACAATCAAGCCCAGGCAAATATAGCCAGTTCTTCCACATCACCACACTCTAACAGTGACAAACCCACTTCTGCACTGTGGCACCCACCTGTGGATGTCAGCCACCTGAGTGATGAGCAACAGATGAAGGTGGAACAGATGTTACACGAGGAATCGGCAGCCTTTGCTAAAGATGATGGGGACATAGGTTGCATTCCCAACCTGCAAATGTCCATCAACTTAAAGGACAACATCCCAGTTCAGCGCACATACAGTGCAGTACCCAAGCCCCTTTATAAAGAGGTTAAAGAGTACATCCAAGACCTGCTTGTAAAAGGGTGGATAGTTAAGTCCAAATCTCCATACTCAGCACCTGTTGTCTGCGTCAGGAAAAAGGATGGGTCCCTAAGGTTATGCATCGATTATAGAATGTTAAACCAGAAAACGGTACCAGACCGTCACCCATTGCCTCGTATTCAGGAACTCATCGACACCCTAAAAGGCCAAAGCTGGTTCAGCATTTTAGACCAAGGCAAGGCCTACCACCAAGGCTACATTGCTGAAGGATCCAGACACATGACGGCTTTCATCACCCCTTGGGGGCTGTATGAGTGGGTGAGGATACCTTTTGGACTCTCCAACGCCCCTGCTGCTTTTCAGCGCAGCATGGAGGAAATGTTGGACTCTCTGCGTGACAACTGCTGTATCCCTTACCTCGATGACATCCTCTGCTACTCCGACTCCTTCACTAGCCATGTTGAGGGAGTACGTCAAGTCCTGAGAGCCTTGCAGTCCCATGGTGTCAAGCTTCGACCAACAAAGTGTGAGCTGTTCCAGAAAGAGGTCAGGTATGTTGGGAGGCTGGTCTCTGCAGACGGTGTCAGGATTGACCCAAAAGACATTGATGCCATTATGTCTCTGAAAGAGAAGAGGCCAAGCACAGTTGGAGAAGTGCGGAAGTTACTGGGTTTCCTAAGCTACTATAGAGCCTATATTCAAAACTTCTCAAGCATTGCAAAACCAGTTTATGATCTGTTAAAAATTAAAGGAAACTCTACCGTAACACAGGGGAAACATAAGGTGGGAAAAGGAGCTCAGATGCCCTCAAGGACACCTGTCCTGTGGACTGATGATCACCAAAGGATTCTTGAACAGCTGATTGACACGCTTTCACACCCACCTGTGTTGGCCTATCCGGATTTCGAACTGCCATTTGTGCTCCACACTGACGCCTCTCAGCAGGGACTCGGCGCTGTGTTGTATCAACGACAGGATGGAAAATTGAGAGTCATTGCCTATGGTTCAAGAACTCTGTCTCCCGCTGAGAAGAATTACAACATGCACTCAGGGAAACTGGAGTTTCTTGCTCTTAAGTGGGCGATATGTGTGAAATTTAGGGATTACCTGTTCTATGCACCCCATTTCACAGTATACACAGACAATAATCCCCTCACATACATGATGAGTACTGCCAAGCTGAATGCTGTGGGCCACAGATGGGTAGGTGAGCTAGCAGACTTTAGGTTTGATGTCAAATACAGGCCAGGAAGAGTGAACATAGACGCAGACACGCTCTCTCGTCTCCCTCTTGACATTGACATCTACGTTAGAGAGTGTACTGAGGAACTCACAAGAGAAACCATTCAAACCACATGGGATGGTTGTGAGTCTGCAAAGAGGCAGGATGTTGCTTATGTTGCTGCATTGGACCTGGCTTCATGCTCAGAGTCACCTGTGAATGTGTCACCCCTTACCATTGACCACAGTGAGCTAGTCAATGCTCAAAGGGAGGACCATGCAATCGGTGAGCTTATCAAACTTAAAGAGGCCAAGGCAGTATTGACCAATGAGGACAAGAAGAGAGCCAGTGGTACACTCAGAAAGCTCATGCACGAGTGGGGAAAACTGCACATGGAAAATCAACTGTTGTACCGGACGGCCAGTCAGCGGCAGCAGCTCGTCTTACCATCACGATACCACCCCCTGGTACTAAAGCATCTCCATGACGACATGGGACATGTTGGGGCTGAGAGGGTCATCCACCTGGCTCGAGACCGTTTCTACTGGCCTTTCATGAAAAAGGACATTGAAACGTATGTAACCAGAAAGTGTCCCTGTATCAAACAAAAGAAACCTGTGACACACGTCAGAGCACCAATGGGCAGCATCACTTCATCTGCACCACTTGAGCTTGTGTCTATAGACTATATGCACCTGGAAACTAGCAAAGGAGGCTACGAGTACATTTTAGTAGTTATTGACCATTTTACCAGATTTGCTCAAGTCTACGCAACAAAAAATAAATCTGGCAGAACAGCTGCTGAAAAAATCTATAATGACTTTATTCCAAGATTCGGCTACCCGGCCAGGCTCCACCACGACCAAGGCAGAGAGTTCGAAAATGACCTGTTCAAGACCCTGAGGCATCTGGCTGGAGTTGCTCATTCAAGGACAACCCCATACCACCCCCAAGGAAACCCAGCTGAGAGGTTCAATAGAACATTGCTCCAAATGTTGAGGACCCTGGGAGAAAAAGAAAAGAGCAACTGGAAAGACCACTTATCCCTGGTTGTACATGCATACAACTGCACCAGGCATGAGGCAACAGGCTTCTCACCCCACTACCTCATGTTTGGACGGCACCCGTGTCTCCCAGTAGATTTAATGTTTGGCCTGTCAGCCAAAGGTCAGACTGAAACAACACAGGGCTATGCTAAGAAATGGTCTCTGAGAATGAAAGAGGCTTACCGGATTGCATCTGAAAACAGTCAACACTCCAGTGCAAGAAACAAGAAGTACTATGACTGTCACATCAAGGGAGTTGTGCTCCAACCTGGTGATAGAGTCCTAGTCCGCAACATGAGTGAGAGAGGTGGACCTGGAAAATTGAGGTCCTACTGGGAACAAACTGTGTATGTCGTCAAAGAACAAGTTGGTGAAATTCCTGTGTACAAAGTGTGCCCTGAGACAGGTGGTGATAAGATCCGTACCCTCCATCGAAATCTCCTACACGTTGTCAATGACCTACCTGTAAACTTGCCTGAACTAACAGGAAATCCGCTACCACCTAGAGGGAAAAGCAAGAGTCATCATGTTGAGAAACAACGACGGAGAGAGACATCACAAAGCAGTGACTCAGAAAACTCTGATGATGAGGCACCTAGAGTACGATACTGGCTAAGAGTACCTCCACAAGCTGGACTTCACTCACAGAATGTTGAACCTAGCTCTGGATCTCAGCGAAACACAGATGGTCAGAAAAGGGTACCTGAACCACATAGATACAGAGTGCCATCGAGATATCATACACCAGAACAACATGGAGTTGTTACACCTGAGAGAGAAACCAGACAAGAACAACCAGAAGAACGGGCTGATGAGGAAGACCTGCCTGTGGATTCTGAAGCACCGGAAGAGCATGAGTATGTACAAGTACCCTATGGCTATGACCGACCTGTGACACCTCAGGATGAGCCAGTGAGGAAATCCACACGGGACAGGAGACCTCCTCAAACGCTGACATATGACTCCCTTGGGCAGCCATCCTCCAGACCATGTGGGTCTACAGACCCAGCAAGACTCTATACTGTACAAGCCATGCCATTCTGGGGAATGCAGCCTGTTCCTATGCCACATTACACTACACACCAGATACTGCCTTACACTACACACCAGACACTGCCTTACACTACACACCAGACACTGCCTTACACTGTAATTCTACCATACATACATGCATATTGAGAAGGAAAGATTGTTACACCCACTCTCATCCATATTGTACAGTATTCACCTGTACATTTAAAGAAGTGCCTTATGAGAGTGTGTATAAGTGTTTTAAGTTCAAAGAGAAGGGGCACAAGTTAAGAGGTTGATGGTTAATGTCGGGAGCCATTTTTCTTTGTCGGGGAGTGTGTGACCCACACAGTGTGTGATCACAATTTTATGTTTATATTTAATATCATTTTATATTACCTGTTTAACAATGGACATCAGGGGGCAGTAGATGGCAGAGTAACACTGCCATAAAGGGGTTTGTTATTATTTACGCGTCTACCGTAAAATGTCTGACGTGATGACGGAGCTGATGTTAGCTTGCCATTCTGGCAAGACCCGCCAAACGAGCAGTAAATGGAATTCTCTGCTCATAATTTCTCCTGTTTTACAGGTCAGTAATGTGTACAGATTGTCACAAATGTTATAAATCACAATGTCTTGAGTTTGAAGTGGTGTTTAGATGTTGTTTATTATGTTTAATGTCGTGTAGAAGACCACCTCGTGGTGGCTGTGTGTGTATGTGTAATGGTGGTCGCTATTTCGATGTAGTAGACTCGCGTAGAAGACCACCTCGTGGTGGCAGTGTGTGTAATGGCGGTCGCTAGTGATGCAAGTGAATTGTTTATAGCTAAGAAGTGTTTGAGGTGTGTTTTGTATGGTCTATGGGTCCTATGGTCAGTCATAATTGAATTATTATAAATGCGTGTTGCTTGATGCTAATGCTAGCATATATTAGACCAATGCTAATACTTTGCCTGAAAAGGTAATTAACAGTGTTTGAATACAGCACCAATATCTGTTTTGAAGCAGTACATTCTCATTTGGAGTCATGATGTTAATGACACTTGGTTATACACAAATGTGTTTATTTTGAATACTACAAGTATATTTTGAAGATATAAACATGTGTTTATATTGAGAGCAGTAAAGGGCCAGGACAATTGTGTTTTGTGCCAATTGTTAATAAATTCTGGCAAGACCCGCCAAACGAGCAGTAAATGGAATTCTCTGCTCATAATTTCTCCTGTTTTACAGGAAATACTATCTGTCATCGCGCCCTACATAGCGGGGCCTGTTACAGTAGCTACATACTTTATCTTCTATATCTTAACCTGCCTTCACCTTTGACCACACACCCACCATAACCACAAAGCATTCTGGGTTTTAAAACTATACCTTTCGTTTATTGTAATGTGAACACATTATTGAAGGTTAGTGGGTTCATGTATTTCACAGTCAGTCGTCAGGTTGGATGATCAATGACCTACTGCACTAATGTTCAAAGAGCTAAATATAGTTGATTTAACTCTACGACTACTGTCCAAACACTCCATTATTGTTGATGTCAAAAAGCGTTGGCAGTGTTTCGACTTCTGAAAAAAACATTTGTTCATCTTTTGGATCACATTTATATTTACTGCCAAACTCCTCGCTGTGCACTTAATGTTTGTGTACTGTTATTGAATGCCGATGAATATTGTTATACAGTTTGCTATGTACAAATTCAGGGATAATAATGTTTTTACAACACAATGTAATGTGTATCTTCATCTAGCACTATATGTTTTATTTAGGAATTTCTTTCTAAATTGTGTGAAATATAACCATTTAAATCGCATTTAGCAGAGGTGTGGACTCCAGTCACATGACTTTGACTCGAATCAGACTCGAGTCACCAATTTGATGACTTGAGACTCGACTTGACAAAATCACAAAACACTTGCGACTCGACTTGGACTTGAACACCAATGACTCGGGACTTGACTTGGACTTGAGCCTTCTGACATGAGGTGACTTGATCATTTAATTCAGAGGTCTCCAACACGCCAATCGCGAGCTGCCGTTAGAAGAGCAGACTCCCGTCGGGGAGAGCAGAATCTTCAGCCGCTCCTACTCTTGCTGAGAATCCTTGCAGGCAGGGGCGGGACTTTATTTAGCTGGGCCACCATGCGGCCAATCATATGCGAGGACACACTAGGATCATACCATTATGTGAAAGAAGGGTGGGGGGCACAGCAGGTGTAGTGGTACAGGCCAGCTGCACAGAGCAACGGGGAGACGGATTTAAATGCAAGTGCGTCGGAAAAATCAATCAATCAATGTTTATTTATATAGCCCAATATCACAAATGTTACATTTGTCTCAGTGGTCTTCACAGTGTGTACAGAATATCAGTATGACAATACGACACCCTCTGTCCTTAGACCCTCACATCGTACAAGGAAAAACTTCCAAAGAAAACCCAGTTTAAAGGGAAAAATGGGAGAAACCTCAGGGAGAGCAACAGAGGAGGGATCCCTCTCCCAGGACGGACAGACGTGCAATAGATGCCGTGTGTAAATTGAAAAGATAATACATTTGCAACATAGGTAGTCCAAATGTTTGGAAATGCATGTGTGTATATAATAGGAAGATGAATCCACGAGGATATCCATCCAGGACCTATGATCCAGGACCACAGCCACGACTCAAGATCCAGCGCTCGCGATCCAGGACACAGGACCGCAGGATCATCCATGACTCCGGATCCCAGCGTATATAGACACCAAAAAGAAAGACATTTGGGGAAGCTGGGTTAATCGGAACATGAGTGTACACGGGTATAGACAGAGAGAAGGAAGAAGTAAGATGTCCCCCGACAAACTAAGCCTATATCAGCAAAACTAGGGGCTGAATCTAATCAGCCCTAACTATAAGCTTTATCAAAAAGGAAGGTCTTAAGCGCACTCTTAAAAATGGATAGGGTGTCTGCCGCCCGAACACAAACTGGAAGCTGATTCCACAAATGTGGAGCTTGATAAGAAAAGGCTCTGGCTCCCATTGTACTTTTAGAGATTCTAGGAACAACCAACAACCCTGCATTCTTGGAACGCAATGCCCTAGTAGGACAGTAGGGTATAATGAGTTATTTAAGGTAAGATGGCGCCTGCCCATTAAGGGCTTTGTAGGCGAGAAGAAGAATTTTAAATTCTATCCTGTGTTCTATAGGGAGCCAGTGTAAGGCAGCCAGAACCGGAGTAATGTGGTCCCTTTTCCTAACTCTGGTTAGTACACGAGCCGCAGCATTTTGAATCAGCTGAAGCGACTTGATTGACTTCTTGGTACACCCTGATAATAAAGAGTTACAATAATCCAGCCTAGAAGTAACAAATGCATGGACTAGTTTCTCTGCATCGTTTTGAGGCAAGATATGCCTGATCTTTGCAATGTTACGTAGATGGAAGTAGGCGGTCCTTTAAATTGATTTTATGTGGGCGTTAAAGGATAAATCCTGATCAAATATAACACCAAGATTCCTTACAGTCTCACTGGAGGCCAAATTAATGCCATCCATAGTTAGTATGTCTTTAGATAATTTGTTTCGTAGATTCTTCGGGCCAAGTACAATAACTTCAGTTTTGGTCGTGTTTAACATCAAAAAGTTTAAGGTCATCCACGTTTTTAAGTCCTTAAGGCAGTCTTGAATTTTATTTAGATGATTAATTTCATCAGGCTTGATTGATAAATATAGTTGAGTATCATCCGCATAACAATGAAAGTTTACAGAATGATTCCTTATAATATTGCCTAACGGAAGCATATATAATGTGAACAAAATAGGTCCGAGCACTGAGCCCTGTGGCACTCCATGGCTAACTTTGGTTTGCGTGGAAGATTCATCGTTAACACGTACAAACTGAGAGCGTTCAGATAGATAGGACCTAAACCAGCCTAAAGCAGTTCCCTGTATGCCAACTAAGTGCTCTAGTCTTTGCAATAGGATATCATGGTCGATAGTATCAAATGCAGCACTGAGATCGAGCAAAACAAGAATAGAGACAAGTCCCTTGTCTGAGGCTATTAGAATATCATTTGTGACTTTAACCAGAGCTGTCTCTGTGCTATGATGTGTTCTAAAGCCAGACTGAAAATCTTCAAATAAATCATTGTTTTTTAAGTAATCACACAACTGTTTTGCGACCGCTTTCTCAAGAATTTTTGAGAGGAACGGAAGATTAGAAATAGGTCTATAGTTGGCTAAAACCTCTGGATCGAGGTTGTGCTTTTTAAGAAGCGGTTTTATCACTGCTACTTTGAATGATTGTGGAACATAGCCTGATAATAAATACATATTCATAATATTTAATAAAGAAGTGCTAATTAATGGAAAAACTTCCTTCAACAGCTTAGTTGGAATTGGGTCTAACATGCACGTTGATGGTTTAGAAGAGAGAATCATTGAATGTAATTGTTCAAGGTTAATGGCTGAAAAGCATTCTAGTTTACTATCTAGTGTAATATTAGAACTTACGATTCCGGGAGCTGTTGATAACACTATACTGGTCGAAGGCAAGAGGTCATTAAAAAAGTCAAGAAATGAGCAAAAACCGAAAAAATAAGCAGCATCTGGCTGCATTTCAATGATATTGGAGAAAGCAAAGCTGAGTGCAGGATTTGTAAAATGAAAATAACCTTTTTTGGTTACCTTTATTTTGGTAACCACTCAGGATTTACTGTCAGAGGTGGGAGAATTTCAGATCTTGTACTTGAGTACAAAAGTACCAGAGTGTAGGAATACTCGGTTACAATAAAAAGTCCTGCATTCAAAATGTTACAAGTAAAAGTAGAAAAGTATTAGCATCAAAATATAGTTAAAGTACCACCTGCAGAGGGATCTAGATGCCGGTGTTCTCTTCCCCATAGAGACCGCCTCGCTGCACATTATCCCTTGCATAAAGATAGATTGTGGGTCCCTCATAACATGTTGTACACAGTGGAAATAAACATTCTGGTTACCTCAACATCAAGGATTTTATACATTAAACTCCTTCTGAATCAAACCGCCACGGTAGCCTTACCTTATTGTTCCCTCTTAAAATAGAAAAAAACACGTTACTTTACCAGCAGAGAGAAAATTGATTATTAAATTATTAATGTGACTAATAAAGAGCAATTTGATTATTACGTATTATTCTGTTGATCAATGTCATTACATTTGGTGAAAAACACATAATGACTCGTTTTGTCAAAGTTTAGGACTTGGACTTGACTTGAACTTGCCCAACCTGACTTGAGACTTGACTCGGACTTGAGCGCAAAGACTTGAGACTTGACTTGGACTTGCAAAACAATGACTTGGTCCCACCTCTGGCATTTAGTAACTTCATCTTTAAACACAGGTTTTACACAATCTGTGGCGCGACATTTCTTGGCAAAAGTTCTTGTAAAGGTAACACAAGTTCTAGTGTCTAGTATTTTACGTGCGTTTGTCACTGCAGTACACCACAACTCATATTTGTCTCCAAGTAAACATACAAATATATTGCCCACTGCTAATAAACCAAGATGAGATTGCATCATTAACCAGAGATGGATAAAGTACTCGGATCCTCTGTTGGGGAAATATTTTCCAAGGCCCATAACTTTGACCCAGTTTATCAGGTAATACTGTCCTGACTGAGCACACGCACTGTAACCTGGCTGCTGTGCTCTGTGTTTTGTCTCCCTGTTCCTGCCTGTTGGCGTCAGCTGATAGGGGTGTTATCATTCTATCTTGTTATGCACAATGTTGATTCTTCTCTCAGAACTAGCTAAATACATGGGGTAGGGTTCATCAGAATTGATTGTGGCATCTCTACCGTGTAGTCAACTCGTGGCCCGTGACATGTCTTGTGAATTCTCCGGCCAAAGCTCCAAATAAACCGTCAGTGTTTGCCATCAAAGCTCCAGCTCTCCTGTGTCTCTCTGAGTCCTGTTTCCAATTGCTACAGAAGTACCATAGTAATTCTCTTTTACTGGAGGTGTTAAACTCCATCACAAGTCAACAACCTGAATCCAGAATTTTAAAAAGTATTAGTATCAAAAAGTAGAGAGCAGAAGTATAATCAGCTAAAAGTAACCAGTATGCAGAATAAAAGCATGTTATTATTAAAGAATACTGTATTATCCTGTTTTTATCATATGTACCAGCATTTTAATTGTGTAGTTTGTCAATGTGGAGACAGTTTAAGAGATTCAAAATACTTTAAAATACAATTGATGGTAAAGTACTGCCTTATATAATATTAGCATATGTTTTTATATATAAAAAGCAACTAGTAGCAATGAGTGTTATATACATGTAAGAAAACATATTTGCATCCGAAGTGAAAATGGAAAAACTCAAGTAAATTAAATCAAAAATAGTCCTTAAGTATGGTACTTGAGCAAATGTACTTATGTGTTGTATCTATGTTGTAGCTAATTACGTGTTGGCAATTTAAATAAATGACACAATCCAAGATGGTGTTGCTAACAATAGTTTCGTCATCATAGTGTCACTCCAATCACTATGAGTTTAGTTAGCTACTCGGTGACATTGTATTTCTACCATGTATGCAGTTGGACTAATGCTTTTGATGGTGAAGATGGAAAGGCTCCATCATTTGCCTCATTATTAAATGTGGATCCACTCTGTCGGCAAAAGGCTTTATTTATTTGACCCATGAAGCCATAGCTCTACATGTTAGATTCCTCACCAGCACTCGACTGCGTCACTGCCTCAGTCCATCACTTTGTCCTGTATGTACAAGTCTTCAACATTGTAATTTGCCCTAAATGCTCACCACATGCACCGTATGTTTTTCTCCAATCTTGTGTTGTCTAGCTGGAAGTTGTTTACCGTGTGACTCTGAATGTTCGTGCTGTTCCCTCACATAACACAAGGCCGTGATTTCTTTGGACAAAGAGCACCAGTATGTGACAAGACTGCAGATTCCACCGCTGAATAAACTGGCTGCTCACTGCTTCCACAGTCATTCTCCAACAACTTGACACTGACTCTCCAGAGATATAAATACAAAATAGTTAGCATTATCCGTTCCTGGTCCCGGGGCAACGGCAGAGTAACGCCCCGGCCCATGACATACCAAGTCATTCTCATCAATTAGATCACACTTATTGGCATAAACAATGAACCAAGCTTTTTACTTACTTTCTTTAGGAGTCTACAAAAACCAAGTCCAGATGATGCTGCCAGTAATATGCGATGACGTTGCTGCAAATCTTTAGTAACAGCCGAGTTTGTTCTGTAATCCCTCTCCATGGTCGTTGCCAATTGTGTTTCATGTCAGCTGGTTTTTACTTTTTGCATTTTTATGACAATGTTATCCAATCATGTAAATGCAAATATTACACTGCCAATATCCAAGTTGTAGAGAGCAGAACCCAAGCTAATAGTAGAGTCTATATTCATTTCTTAAGAGTAGAGTTTAAAGTATCTTTAATTGAACAAACTGATCCCTGCGAAAATCATGGAAATCAACCATCCTTAATGAATAGAAGCACTTGTTTGTAATCTTTCTTTGTATTAAATGTATCTGAAATTATTATAGAAGAAAACTACGTATGTACATGTTTCTAATACCTCACTTATGTTACATTAAAACTATTTGAACACCAATAGACACTGTGTGAAAAGCATGAGGAATTATTGGGAGTAAATTCCTATTTATTACAAAATATACACAATTTAAGTTTCAATACATCACTAAACTGATGTGTGGGGTAGCAGCTTCCTCTACAGGTCAGAAGCTGGACCTACAGGCTCCTCTTTGGCGATTGTATTAAGGTTTGGCAATGAACCTCTGTGGGAAATCCACACCATTTTCTGTGATGAAGTTGAGACAAATATACAATTCCATCCATCTTTAAATGTAAAGGTGATGCCTACTGTATGTGGTAGCCAGGAAATATTTCAACTTGTGTTTTGAACTATTAATTTTATCTCAGAGAGCAGCATTCAAATGTGCAGTAGCTTAATCTGCAGCACCCTCTGCTGGACAACACATATATCGACATTACACATACGTTTTAAAGGTCTTAAAGCTCTGCTCGTAAGCTGTGTTCCTCTTAAATCCTCAAAATGCTATTTTTGGGTCCTTAATGGGCAAAAGTGAAGCTTTATAAGTCTAAGCTGTATGGTGTCAGCTTTTCACAATGTTGGTATGGTAATATTGCACAATCATAACTCAATGCAATCGTTTCCATTGTAATTTTATTATGCAGGTATTTTGCCTTCTCAAATGTAACATTTATGTATTTACTTGCCTGTCTAATTTGTTATATTGCCAACAGGTTTAAACTCAAGAAGGCCCTATTTGGACTAATGGTAATACAAATTGATTGAGGATTGCATAATCTTGAAATAAGAATTAAATACTGTAAGTAAGTCATGTATTTCACATCACTGTTGGCTTATATTTGATGTGTGAAAGCAGGTTGTATATGTGTATATCTCCCCAATTGTTATATCTTTATCTAAATATGATCGTTTTAAGAGCCTAAATGAGTTTCCGCCAGCTTTACAATCTAAAATCCATCAAGTATAATAGATGTGACTAATTGATTGGCACGGAGGGACACATGGTCAAAGGTAGACATATTGGTGATAGAGTCAGTCAGAATCAAGTTAATGATCAAACAGAGGTTTTAAAATGCCTGTGATAAAAAAGGGCCAAGGTTTAGAAACATCCCGAGTACATCCTGGAACAAATTCAGAGAAAGCCAACCAAGAGAGCAGCAGTTTCCCTCAGCCATGATGGACAGATTCACTGTAGTTATATGTGTCCTTCTGGTTTCATGTATCTGCAGGACATTAGGTAAGTAACTAAAGACTGCACTTCATCTCTTACATTTGGAAATATGTTTCTATAACTTTAAATTGTTTCTGAAACACACACTCCAGACTTAACTCCTCTTTCTCCTTATAAAAACAGGTCAGACATGTGAAGGAAACTGTGGCAAAAAACTAGATTTGTGTTCATGCCACTCAACATGCACCTCTCTAGGGAACTGCTGTACAGATTACAGAGAATACTGTGTGGAGATCCTTCCACACTCCGGGTCCATTTTGGGTGGGACAGATTTTATTGTCCTTAACGCAACATTTAATAATAGCTCAGAGATTGTATGCAGGTAAGACTTTCTTTCACACTTCCGTGTTGACTTGCTAAACCTGTTCTAGTGATATATTTGATAAAAGCTGAATAAAAAACGTTTATTATATTATTGACTACCAAGTAGGGGTGTAACGGTTCACAGAAGTCACGGTTCGGTTCATACCTCGGTTTGGGTGTCACGGTTCGGTACGGGTTCGGTACAACAAGGAAAAGCAAAAAAAAGTCCCAAATGCATAATTTTGTTGCTGTTGTTTATTTTTAACAGTAGTGCAAGTTTTGGTATGAAAATAAGGAACTCTAACATTTTGAATCATTAACTGTATTACACAGTTAAAAACAAACCACAAACACACACACACACACACACACACACACACACACACACACACACACACACACACACACACACACACACACACACACACACACACACACACACACACACACACACACACACACACACACACACACACACACACACACACACGGCCATATTATTTATAATGGCTGATGTCAAACAAAAAAGTTAAATAAGCTGTACAACTAAAAAGAATGTCTTGAAAATATTAAAATAAATAAGAAAGTGTTTCAATCACAATCAATAAAAGGCAATACAGAACTGTATAACATCTCCTGATGTCAAAATATAAAATAAATACAATGATAAATATAAAACAAAATAAAATCTGTACCTTTAGAAGCAATGTCTAATATGTGTAATTAACTTGTGAGTGTGTGAGGCCATTATGCCTAAATAAAAAAAGGTACTCAAGCTTTACTCTATTTTCAAGTTTTTCTTCAAAAAGATGAGTTTGTCTACGTTGTCAGTGAGGGCAGATGTGTTGGCGGTAACTATGTCACCTGCCGTCGAGAAAACCCTCTCGCTGGGGACTGAGACTGACTCCGATGTGATTGAACATGTTTGACGTGTTACCACTAGCATACCGCACTGCTGTCGAACAACGCCGACACACCGTCCTCGTCCGATCCACAACTCGCACCCCATCATTGTTGTAGTCCACAGGGAACCCGAAATGTTCCCACACTTTATTTAAAAGAAGCCGGTGGGTCTTCTAGCTCCTGAGTGTTGTGCGAACTCGCCATAGCTACTAACTTTTCTTGTTATTTACGGGCGGCTGGCTTTTAGGAGCAATACCGCCCCCTGGATTATATATAGTGTAATACTGCCCTGAGTGACAGACTTTTTTCCCACTCGTAAAAACAGGCGCTAACCGTGACGTGACGTCGCGAACCGTGACGAATACCGTTACACCCCTACCAAGTCATTGTATTTATATGAAGACAATAATATAAGAATACAAGTTTTCCATTTGAGCTTTTTCTGGGATTTTAACTGTTTTCTCTGGTATTACAGTAGGCTACAAAGAAACGTGACTTCATTAAAAACAACTTGCTTCTTTTATAATGGCAGGTTCCATGACAATATCAAAACGGAGGGGTATGTGGATGAAACCAGTAGAGGCCATTGCATTTCCCCACTTTTGTACGAAACGGGGTGGGTTCCTTTGAGCATCTCCTCTGATAATGGCACTACGTTTAATATGACTGGAGCCTGGCTCTCAGGTACTGTATCTATCTGCATAACGCTTTTAAGATGACTAACAATTTATTCAGTTTTCCAATTGCTTTTGACATTAACATAATGATTTGTTTCATTCAAATGTGTTGGTACAGTACATACTGGAAAGTTAGATGCTAAGTTCAAGGCGATTCTGGTCAACTCAACAAAATGGCAGTACTATGGTACAACTGATGTCCGTGGCAACCTTGAGATGACATGGAATACGTCTTTGGTCAGAGCGGAGAGGGTCAACATAGAGCTCTGGGGGTACAGGGAGACAGGTGAGTAAGCCTATTCCTACACTACATTTACACTTTGGAGATTAATGGTGAAAAACACTGAACCTGTGAAATGTTTCTCTGTAGGAGAACCATATACAGACAGCTGGCTTGGTGAGTGGGCGTATCTGTACTCGCTTGCAAAGGATCAGCCCAACAGTGGTTCCTTTAGTTTCTTGCCTAAACCAGCAGAGAACGGCTTTTCAAGTTGGGAGCTTGGCTCTCTACGCATCAGCCCCAGTATCTACCCTGATGGCATGTGGTATGTGGTGCAAATACCCTTCAAGATGTACTGTCACTAAACATCTTAATATACTTGTCAGCTGTATTGTGTTCGTCATGCGTTTCATTTAGGAATGTGCAGGCCGCATGGACGGAGGATCACGCTCTGGCCTGGCATCTGGAGGAGAAGTTCAGGCAGAACTCGACAGTTTGGGCCCTGGATAAATGTGTAGCATGGAACCAGCTGGAGAATGAGCTGCCCAACTTCCTGAGTGAGATCATAGACTGCCCCTGCACCCTGGCTCAAGCGAGAGCAGACACAGGGAGGTTTCATGTAAGTTTGTTAAAACCTCATTCACAAAGCTATCTCAAATGATTGCAGCCAAATCTAAACTTGCTGCACTTAAAATGTGACTTTTGTTGTGAGTCTGTCCACACTGATATTAACTTTGCATTCTTAGAAAGTTCAAGAAAATGAACCACTTAGTTTTAACATGCAGTAACATGTGTACACTGACAATAAAGTTGCATTGTATCGTGTGAGGTATCACGAATAGATTTGGTGCCATAGTGCCATCACTTGACAGCCTTGTTAAAAAGGGTTAGTTAACCCTACACAGACACCATTATTTTACAGGTTAATTACTTTGATGTTTATCTGTGCAAAATGATTATCAATCACACTTGTAAAGTAAAACATCAGGAGTAAATGGAAAAGAGATTTCCTCACAGTGTGGGAGTTGTAAGGCATTACCCAGATGAAAGTGTGTAATTGCTTGTAGCGTAGGTCTTATCCCTGAAAGAATAAATTAAACTTTTTAGACTCACAGAAACAGAGGGATAGCCCGGTGACCTAGCTACTGAATTTTACAAGGGAAAAATAATAAATCAATTCACTTTCAACATAAAATGTCTGTATTTTTTTTAACTCCAAATAATAAATCAGTACATCAAACAAACATACTCATGTCACAGACCATTTACCAGATAAACTTAACTCCAATACATAAACAAACAAATAAGCCAAGTTAACTCACAAAACATCAATACATCCTGGGGATTGACTGTGGGGGAGGGGAGAAGTCTTTTTTGTCCTTTGTCACTCAGTTTAGGAGTGTATTTCAGGGGATAAGGATGTGTGAAAGTAAAGTTTTAAAGTCCAGCTTTTCCAGTCCAGTGTGTGTGTGTGTGTGTGTGTGTGTGTGTGTGTGTGTGTGTGTGTGTGTGTGTGTGTGTGTGTGTGTGTGTGTGTGTGTGGAGTGCTAGAGGAGGAGAAATGATATTTGTGTAGTGAGAACCACTTATCTGAGGGTGACAGGCCAGAATAGCTCACTGGATTGCAGGGTTAACTTGGAAGGGGAAAGTTGAATGTTTCCCCAACAGCTCCTGGTTCAATGGCAAAAACTCCCAAAAAATAGCCTGATTCAGCTGATGAAGTCCTTAAGAATCCACTTTTCTCCTTGTTCGATTCCGACTTCCTCTTGCTTCTTTCTCCCTCTTCGAATGACATGCTGTCCTCCTTTTAACAGCACACAGGTGCCAATCATTCTCTTGAATGTTTCCTCCAGTTTCTCTCAGGGGTGCTTGATTTGCCACTCCCCTTTTTCTCAGGGAATCTGTAGGAGTGGGTTTACTTCCCCGCTTGACAAGACCACGCTCAGTGGTCGCTGCAAGATTCGGATCTTCCCACTGACTCTTAATCTAGGAAGCCTAAGAAGTCCTCCTCCTCAGAGCTGTAGAATATCCATCACTTTTTTCCGGTCTATGAGTTCCAAGTCCTCAGCACTTGGGTAGAAGGGTTTAAGGTTGCAGACATGCATTGTTCTCACATCTTGGCCTGTATCCTCCAAAACTACCTGGTAATTCAGGGGTCCAAGTTGTTTGACTACTCGGTAGGGACCTTTCCACTTTTTGGCGAGCTTTGCTGTGAATTTGTCTTTTGCACTTGACTGAGGAACATTTCTTATCCAGACCCTTTGCTTGGGTTTAAAGCCAACAGTACGACGATGTTTGTTGTAGTTCCTTAGTTGCCTGTGTTTAGCTTTTTTTACATTTTCCTCCACATCTGCTTTGAGTTGTTGCAACTGCTGGACAACCTCATAAGCAGGGGTTTCAGGGGAAAAGATCTTCCCTTTCAGAATGTTGTCCAGTGGACTATTCAGCTTTCTGCCAATTTGCAGTTCTGCAGGGGTAACACCTGTGGTCTCTTGAACAGCTGAGTTTATGGCATACCTGAATTCTGGAAGGTATTGATCCCATTTCCCGTGATTGTCATCCACATAAGAGGCTATCATACTTTTTAAAGTTCGATTTACCCTCTGTCATATTTGTCTGTGGATGATAGGCAGTGGTGAACTTGTGTTTCACAGTCCATTGGTCACAGAGTTCATTGAAAACAGAAGACACAAACTGGGGTCCTCGATCAGACAAGATATAGTCTGGTGTACCCCATTTTGTGAAAATATCCTTCCTCAGGAATCGAGCCACCGTTTTCGCTGTAGCAGATCTCAAGGGGGAAAACTCAACCCAGCGAGTAAAGCAATCCACCACCACCAGTAGGTATTCGTGTCTCTCCTCTCTTCTTGGTAGGGGGCCCATAATATCAATACCGAGCATCTCATGAGGTCCTTTGACAGTGGTCTGTTGAATCTTTCCAGCAGGTTTCCGGTTATCCGCTTTCAGACTTTGACAAACACGGCAGTTTTTAATATAGGTTTTGACATCTACCCACATTCCAGGCCAATAGGCTACTTCATAAAGCCTTTTATAGGTTTTGAAGATACCTGCATGTCCACTTAAAGGGTTTTCATGATATTCTTTGAGTATCTCTTGAACCAGACTCTGAGGAATGTACAGCCTGTAATGGAAATGGTTTTCTGACATCTGTTTCTTGTGATAAACTTTATCCTCAAGTACGCTAAAATCCTGTTCCATGGGTCTGTTTCCTTCCGCTAGCTGAGTCAAGATTTGCTCCACCTTATGATCTTTCTGTTGTTCTTCCCAAATTATTTCGAGGGATATAGGAATACTCTCATCTGTTTTGTTGGAGAAGAGACAACACCCAGAGTTAGGGGAAATCCTTGAAAGGGCATCAGGGGCACAATTTAGTTTTCCTTTTCGGTATTTCACGACAAAATCAAACCTTTGCAATCTTAGTGCCCATCTGATGAGGCGGCTGGAGGTTTTGGTTGATAACAGAACCCATTTCAAAGCAGAATGATCTGTAATGACTGTAAATAGCTTTAGCTCCAGGTAATGTTGCCATCTCTCCAAAGCCCACATTTTTGCAAGGCACTCCCTCTCTGTGACAGAGTAGTTCCTTTCAGCTCTGTTTAGGGTTCTGCTGGCATAGGCGAGAACTATTTCTGTCCCAGTTTCCGTTTTCTGAGTCAACACCGCTCCAAGACCTATACCACTTGCATCTGTATAGACAAAGAAAGGACAATCTGGATTTGGGTGACCCAAGATAGGCGGAGAGATCAAACTGGACTTCAGTTGATCAAAGGATTGCTGGCATGCTTGATTCCAGATGAAAGGTCTCTTTTTTTTCAGGTCGTTCAGAGGCTGAGCAATTTTTGAGAAGTCGGGTACACATTTATGATACCAGCCTGCTAGTCCCAATAACCTCTGTACTTCCTTGAGATTAGTTGGTGCAGGGTAGGATCTTATTGCTTCGACTTTGTCAGGATCCGCACTGACTCCTTCTCCAGAGACAATATGGCCAAGAAATCTGATTTCTTTCATACAGAATCTGGACTTTTTTAGGTTGACTGTCAGATTGGCTTTGTGATGTCGCTCCATTACAGTCTGCAGGCGCTCAAAATGCTGAGTCACAGATGATGAATAAACTATTATGTCATCAAGATAGACCAGGCAGATTACTCCCCGCAGGCCATCTAAGACTTTCTCCATTAGCCTTTGGAAGGTGGCAGGAGCATTCTTTAGACCAAAGGGCATGACATTGAAATGATACAAGCCACAGTGAGTGACAAAGGCAGTCTGTGCTTTACTTTCTGGATCCATCGGTACTTGCCAGTACCCACCGTTTAAGTCAATGGTGGAGAAAAGGGAAGCTCCAGAAAGTGATTCGAGGATTTCGTTAATGTTTGGTAAAGGGTATGCGTCAGTTTCTGTGACAGCATTAACTTTCCTAAAATCTACACAAAACCGGTGGCCTCCATCTTTCTTTGGTGGCAGAACTACAGGAGATGCCCATCCAGAATGGGAAAGTTCAATGACTCCTGAAGTAATCATCTCTCTTAATTGTTCTTCCACAATGGTTTGCTTCACAGGGGACATTCGGTAGGCCTTTTGCTTGATGGGTACACAGTTTGTGGAATAGATGGTGTGCTTCAACACATCGGTTTTACCAGGCTGATTTGTGCAGACCTGGGGTTTAGACTCAAGGAGCTGTCGCAATTGTTTCTTTTCTCCATCTTTTAAGTTTGCATCCGACACAGCGATGTTGATGTAATCTTTGACTGCCAGTCGCACCGGTTCCAAAGAGAGAAAGGGTGGTGGAACGGAGCTTATTAGGGAAAGACTTTGCCCTGGCTGATGCGGTGTTAGGTTTTTTTTTTATATCTATTCCAAGGGATGTTGGCATTCCCTGACTGGAAGGGGTAGATAACAGAGGGGTTGGACTTAAAGCAATACTCTTCATCAGCCACACTAATTATCATTCCAGGATCTGAAATGAAATTTAAACCAAGGACCACACCATAGGCTAGAGCTTTGGGCCCAAGGACAGCTATAGGGAGAGCGGCCACTTGATTTTGTAGATTCACAGAGAGGTTTCCCCATCCAATGGGAGTGGCTGCTTCACCATTTGCCAGATACAAAGGATCTTCTTCCCATGGCTGGAGGTCGACATTTGATCCCTTTAACTCCATCCAGAGATACTCATGAATGAGAGTGTAGCTGGCTCCTGTGTCAACTATTGCTTTTCCACGCCAGGTACCTATGAAAATCGGTACAACTAGCTGTTGGGGACTAGAAGACGTGCCCAGCTGATTGTTTGTAGAAGTGGAATTTGACACATCCAACTTTTCCTGCTCTTGGGTGTGGCTTGATCGTTCTTTTTTTTTCGATTTTACAACTGACACTGAACCATTTCCAGGCATCCCTTTTTGTTTGGAAAATCGCTGAGGTGCCTTAGGTGCTTGCTGCCGGTAGGGATTAGGGGAAGTGCCAGGTGAACTGTACTGTGGGCAGGAACCAGGAACATGGTTACCTTGACATCTCCAGCACACAACAAAGTGGTGGGGTTTATCCACAGGTTGACTAGAGGGGTTAGGTTTGGGAACAGGGATAACAGTCCTAACACTCATTCGCTTGTTATATTCTTGCTGCTGTTCATGGTCCTTTTCTAGTTGATGACCAAGACGGACTAAATCTTCAACATTTTCAACTCGACCTCTGAGCTGACTGGAAAGAAATGGTTTGATGTTTTTCAGAATCATTTTCACAATGCTGGCCTCTGTGAGAGAGGGGTTCCATTTTTTACAAAGAGCTCTATAAGAGAAAGCAAAATCTCTGATGGGTTCCTTCTCCTTTTGACTTCTTGTTCTTACACGTTCAGCTAGCTCGTCCTCATAATCTTCTGAGAGGAAAGCTGCAAGGAAAACGGTCTCAAATTGACTCCAGGAGGTTACTTTATTTCTAGCGATTTCCCACCAATCACGAGCAGTACCAAGAAGTACAGTTCGGAAGGTTGCAAGAATATCCGTGCTCGATAAGGGATGTAAGGCAAGAAAGTCATGGCATTTTGACAAGTAGTTGAGGGGGTCGGGATCATCATCAGGCCCTCCAAATGTTGGAAAAGTTAACCTAATATGATCACCTTTGATAACAGTTGCTGTTGCACTTGGCTTCCTTCAGAGAGTCCAGCTCTCCTTGAAGACCAGAGGTTTTGTTTTTGTGTCTGCAATCTGATTAAAACCTCGGGCAGGAGTAGAGATATATGCTGGAAGCTCATGCTGAGACTGAGATAGTGAATATGGAGAAGAAGATGATAGCCTTAGGGCACCCTCTCCTGTTTTCGATGAGTGATGCACATCTTCAGTTTCCCACGCAAGAGATTGATTGACAGGGTCTAGATGAGGATTAGAGATGGGCCATGGGTGCCTATGGCGGTCAGGTGTCGCTATTAGAGGCTGAGCTGGAGTTAGAAAACAAGTCTGCAAGTGTGCACGAAATGCACTACCTGCACCATAAGTAAATGTTGGGGTTTGCACATCAGGGGCTTCTATGTCATGTGAAACTGAGGGCAACCCTGAAGCAGGTTGTAGATCAGCCATAATGATGTGTGTGGGTGGTTATCTCTGAATTAAGTGTATGAAATGTGTACATACAACATACATTCACATAGTTCCTCAATAAATAAAACACTTAAACAGTCAAAGGCAATATGACAGATGGATAAATCTTGCAGATCATATACAAAACCCACCAAGCAAATATGCATGAAGAACAAGCACAATGTAATTATTTTCACTTTTAACTTATTTTCTCCTTTTAACTTTATGTCAGGGGTTTGTGTCCCTTCGTGGTTGCCATTTCTGTAGCGTAGGTCTTATCCCTGAACGAATAAATTAAACTTTTTAGACTCGCAGAAACAGAAGGATAGCCCGGTGAACTAGCTACTGAATTTTACAAAGGAAAAATAATAAATCAATTCACTTTCAACATAAAATGTCTGTATTTTTTTTAACTCCAAATAATAAATCAGTACATCAAACAAATATACTCATGTCACAGACCATTTACCTCAGCTCACTGGATTGCAGGGTTAACTTGGAAGGGGAAAGTTGAATGTTTCCCCAACAGCTCCTGGTTCAGTGGCAAAAACTCCCAAAAAATAGCCTGATTCAGCTGATGAAGTCCTCAAGAATCCACTTTTCTCCTTGTTCGATTCCGACTTCCTCTTGCCTCTTTCTCCCTCTTCGAATGACATGCTGTCCTCCTTTTAACAGCACACAGGTGCCAATCATTCTCTTGATTGTTTCCTCCAGTTTCTCTCAGGGGTGCTTGATTTGCCACTCCCCTTTTTCTCACGGAATCTGTAGGAGTGGGTTTACTTTATCCCTGTCCTGCTTTTTGTGTGTTTATCATTACAAAGACAGGCAGGGGTCTATTTACAAGCAGAACATATTCTAGCATCGATCTGTTGCCTTTTATCTTAAACATTTTACAACTAGGGTTAGGCAAAGCCATTACTGACCTGCAATGACTGGTGAGTGTATTGATGAGGATTCAGTGTGAATCATCACACAAGCGAATGGACTATCTGAGTGGTTGCCTTTGTCACATTAATATCATTTTTATTATAAATGGTACTATAATGATATGCTTCTGGACTGCAGTATTTGTATGAACACCGGTTATAAAGGCTGTATCTCTCTCCGCAGACAGACTATGGCTGTGACATAGAGAAGGGGAGTGTGTGCACCTACCACCCAGGATGTGTTCACTGTGTGAGGGCTATACAGGCCAGGTGAGTCCTACACTCTCACAGTCAGATGTCAACTTTTTATTTGAAATATTATAAATGCATTTGCAATCCATCCGAAACATACTCAAATCTATAAGCTCAAAGACTTGCCCACACCTTACCTCGCCCATGCTACCTCACCCGAAATAAAGCACTTACTGTACGGTAAATAACCGCCTTATCTTGCTTGTGCAAACTAAAGGACACGGGAAAGGGGGCATGCAGATTAAGGGTCACTGACTGACAGGGGAAATAGGAGGCTTATTTGTACAGGGTGATGTACAGGGAAATGAGACAGCAGGTCGTGGGAGTCATGTGACCGGGCTGAGGAAACTCGGGCATCTGGTGGACAGAATGGCAATAAAGCTTCAAAGAGTTTCAATGGCTTTGGTTAGTGGGAAGGACAGAAACAGAAACAAATGTAGACAGATGAGGAAGCCGTCGCAAAAACACTATTGTAGAGGTTTTACCACTAATTTAAATTTGATATAAGTACTAATTATTGTGCAATTATTTTAATGTAAGGAACTGATGCGTTCAACTCGTCCAGTTGCCCTGCTGTATATCATTTAACTTATTGATCAAGCATCACTCATTGATTTACTTGCTGATAATTATAAGTGGCTACATACTTTTAAGCAATGTCAAGACTGTAATATCTCAAAAAATATTAGATGGGTTTCTATGTCATTTTACAGTACATATATTCTTACACTTTATCAATATTTAAGTTTATGATTAAATCCTGCATGGATAGCATGCTAATAAGCTAAATGACGATGGTTAACATCGTCTACACATGGCTTACACCAGCATGTTAACAGTGTATTTATTCAAGCCCACTGTATATACATTCTTATTCTATTTTACATGTATATATCTTTTTTTCATGCAACTTAAACCATGTTGTCTATTGCGCGTTGTTATGTATTTTCATCTTATTCTAAGCATATTGTATGTTGCCCTGTTTGAGGAGCCTGACTTAAGATTTTCATTGCACAAACTACAATGTAGCTACTGTAGAGCATATATTGCAAAAAGCCTTTAAATCTTGAATCCTCACGTTAGCATCGAGTGTAAGAGCCTATAGTGTAGCTCCTTACTTGTTGCATCGGGGTTCAACATCTAACTGAATTTGTTTTTGGATATTTATCAACAGTCCAATGTATGCAGCGGGACAACAGTGTTGCTATGACAACACCGGTGCTCAGGTGCTGACCGCAGACTCGATTGGGGGAAGTACTCCAGACCGAGCACACGACTGGGGCTCACCTCCATTCAAGAAACCCCCTCGAATCCCAGGACAGTCCCACTGGGTGTACGACGTCCTGAGTTTCTACTACTGCTGCCTGTGGTCTGACAACTGCCACTTCTACTTCAAACACCGGCCCTCCAGCGACTGCAGACGGTACAAGTCCCCCAGCTCAGGTAAATAAATAATTTAGCACAATATTAATGAGTTTTTAAGCGACTATTTGAAATGCAATTCTTACTTTTGTGTGTGTAATGGCAGCTGTGGTGTTTGGAGATCCCCACTTCATAACATTCGATGGTGTCAGCTACTCCTTCAATGGCTTTGGGGAATACACTTTGGTGACTTCTTTTGCGAAAGGGCTGACAATTCAAGGCAGAACTGAGCCTGTAAATGGTGAGTTACTTAAGGCATTTAGATGTTTTAAATGTATGTCTTTACATCTCTTCAGTGTTATGTAAATGATATAGTACTCATTTCTATAAAGAACACAATGCACATTACATATTAAAAAAAAATTCATATGTCATTGCTCTGATTCTCTTACTATTAGGAACTGTAAAAGCTACACAGTTGACGTCTGTAGCCATGCAAGAAACACCCTCTGATATTATTGAGGTGCGGCTGGTCAGCGGTCATATTGGCCTTGAGGTGCTGCAGAATCAAAAAACACTCTCCTTTTCTGAGCAGAGCTGGATGGACCTACACGGTGAGAGCCTGATTTATCTTTGTATCCATGATTAAATCTATAAATGGTATCCCTTTGTTCATTTCATTTGACAGCTAGACTACAAAACGTTTTCCTGACCCCATCTCTCTTCTAGGTGTGTTTGTGTTTTCTCCTACCTCTTCCAATGTGACCGTGATGTTCAGCAGTGGAGTTGGAGTGGAAGTGCGCCTGAGAGAGGGAACCATGACCACCACCGTACTCCTGCCTGAAGAGTTCATAGACACCACCATGGGACTGCTGGGAAAAATGAACGGTGACCCCAAAGACGACCTCGCTCTCACCAACGGGGAACTCGTGCAGAATCGCACAAATCCAGAGGAGGTGTTCAACTTTGGGGCAGGCTGTAAGACATTATTCACAACTCAGATTGATATGCCTGTTGTTCAAAATGCATGTGGTATTTGCATTAGGTTGCTTACCTTCTTTCATGAGTAAAGGGGTTAAAAACACAGTCTAAAACATTTCAAAATAAAAGCATGAAACAGGAAGTAAAACCAGTTAAAAATTACACAATGCACCAATCCAAAAGAAGCACACAATAATCAAACGGAATATACAAAACATACATAAAAGCCAAGCAATATAAACTATTAACAAATATTTCACCATGTGACATATGAATGAAATTCATATGTTGTATACCCAACAAAACCTAATTCAATATGAAATTAGCATGATATTTGAAACATAGATTACAGTTGTTGGTATGTATTACATTTAGATTATATTATATTTCCACATAAGGAATAGAAACACTTTTGTTTAGTGAAATGAGAGAGTGAAGCTAATGATTGATTCGATTGGTGGGTAATACTAATTTAGTTCATGTGTTAAGATTCGGAGTAGCCTACAGGTAGCAGGAGAAAGAACTAAACACAGATACAGATGAAGCAGAAGCAAACTAGGGCAGGAAGTGAGAGCTGAGTATCAAAATAAAACAGGAGTGAAATTAAAAAAGGAAACCTGGAGCTATACATGTATTCATAACTCACAGTAGAAGTTATCATGGACATTAGTAAGGAATAATTAAACATAGCTACCCAAAGTGTAAGGTATTTTTCGCCATTCCATAATGCTCTTTTTTTGGGTCATGTACTCTTCTTGTCATGCTTTCATGGAGATATTTTAATGTTCTCTTTTGTCTGTTCGTGCAAACTATGTCAATGTTGCAGATTTTCCACTTAAAATAAAAAACCGTTTAATAGTATCTTTCTGTTTTGTCTTACAGGGGCCATCTCCAACCAGTCTGCATTGTTCACATATGATTCAGAATATCTTTTGGACACATTTTTGTATGCTCCCAGACATGACGCAAGTTTTCTTCCAGTGTTTTCTATCCCGGAGAATCCTAATGACCCATTAGCTAATCAGACTTCTGAGATATGCTCGGGACCGGGCTCTCAGTTCTGCAGGTACGAGACAAAAATGTTCTTTATCTCAATATTATTAATCATTAAAAAACGTGTCCTTTTTGTTAAAAAACTATAAGTTACTTACGTAACCCCTGTTCTCAGAGTAACATGTAGTGAGATGTCTCACTATGGGATGCGCCTCATCGCGGAGCAAACAGAAGCATCAATCTCATTACGCCAGTCCTGATTGGCTGGTGATCTTGATGTCAGCATCAGGGAATCCACCCCCTATAAGTAGCTTATGCTACGTCGCATGCGTCATTCAAAATAAGCACCTCTTCTCGCTTCACCATAGCAAGGAGGGCCGTCTGGTGAGACATCTCACTTCATGTTACTCTGAGTACTGGGGTTACGTAAGTTACCTATAGTTCTCATTCATAACACTCCGTTCGATGTCTCACTATGGGAAATTGTAGCTCCCATATTGCCAGACGAGCTTATCTTGAAAATCACCAAACCAACCAGAACTTAACAGGTAGAGCTCTGACTCAACAAGGTGCCCAGCACTGCTTGGGCCACACTAGGAGCAGAGATGTCTAGCCTGTAAAAGCGGACAAAAGTGAGCGGCGAGGACCAGCTCGCCGCTGCACAGATGTCTTGGATGGAAACACCCTTGAACATAGCCCAGGATGTAGCCAGGCCCTGAGTCGAATGAGCCCGCAGACCCGAAGGTGCCTGCAAACCCTGACTCGTATAGGCCAAAGCAATTGCCTCCACAATCCATTGGGAGAGCCGTTGCTTAGTAACGGGCTTGCCCTTGTGAGGGTTAGCCCAGGACACAAAGAGTTGGTCATTATGACGAAACTCTTTTGATCTGTCCATATAGGTGCGTAAAGCACGGACTGGACACAGCAAATCCGGCTGCTGTTCCCCGGAGGGACACAGCGGCGGAGGAAATGCCTCAATGTCAATTGGGGTACATGAACCAACCACCTTTGGTATAAAGGCAGGGTTGGGCTTCAGCAACACTCTCGTTTGCCCTGGGGCAAACTGAGTGCATGAAGGATGTACAGTACAGATAGCGCATGAATGTCACTGACCCGCTTGGCGGATGCCAGGGCCAGTAACAGCACTGTCTTGAGTGACAAGTGCTTCATGTCAGCTCCTTCCAGGGGTTCAAATGGGGTCAGGTTGAGCCCATCTAAAACCACTGCCAGGTCCCATAAGGGCACCAGTGACCTGGAAACAGGGAGGAGCCTGCGAGCCCCCTTCATTAAACGGCAGACCAAAGGATGTTGGCTAGCCGTCTTACCCTCAAAGCCCACATGGCATGCAGCAATAGCAGCCAGGTACACTTTGATCGTAGAGAAAGCTCTGTCTTTATCGATCAAGTCCTGTAGAAATGATAAAATCACCCCGACAGGACATTGAAAAGAGATGTGTCCTTTTTGAAGGCACCACTCCTCAAACACCCTCCACTTATGCCCCTTTCACACCAGCGCCTTTTCAGCTCCGGCTCGGAGCTAGAGCCTGAAAAGTGCCGGGTTCTCCTGTTCACACCGCAGCGGCGCTGGCTCTTAGCTCCGGAATCCGCTTCATTTCCAGCTCCAAAAAAGTGTCGGTCCAGAGGCAAGAGCTTTGGAGCTAAGAGGCGACGTCGCTTACGTCTCTCTTACGTCGAGGCGTGCAGGAAACTAAACCCACCTCCCATGGGTCGACTGTCATGCCTGCCTACAAGCAGTGTGCTTATAAACACACTTTATAAAGTCAGGCAGCACTAACCAGGCTTCGTGTGATTCTGTTTATTTGTACCTTACTTTGACCATCCGTTCGCTGTTATCGATCATTGTGGAGAGAGGCAGACGTGTTGTTTTGTATTATTGCAGCTATCGGATGCAAGTAGTCAGTTTAGCTTCGGTTGCTATGCCAACATCACCCGTTTTATACCAGAGAAACTTTCATAACAGCGTTGTGATGCCAAACAGTGTCAATTCAGACTGACACACATTCACTTAGGCTAAGGGGAACTGGGGATATGCATCAGCTGCTTGTGTGAGTCGGACAGTGGATACTTTAGAGCGGCCGCTGCAGTGTGAGCTAACCGGGAGCTAACGGGAGAATAAACTCCCGTGTAAGAGCAGCACTGCAGCGGTCGGTAAATGCTGCAGAAACACATTAATAAACAATGAACCACGGCACTCTGGAGCAAAGTATAAGGTTGGAGAAGTCGTTATTCAATTTATTCTGGCTTCTTGTAATTAAAAGCAACACGATCATCAACCCGACGCAGTTGTTGTTGTGAGCGCCGTAATGGCTTTCGTTGGGGAGCAAATCAGCGATGTAAACGGTGACGCCATGACGCAGCAGGGGCAGCTCTGGGGCGCCAGTGGGCGGTGTGAACAGAGCGGGAGCTGAAAAGGGAAACCGGAGCTGAACCAGAAAAGCTCCCGCTCGGAGCTAGAAACTGAAAAGCGCTGGTGTGAAAGCCGCATTACAGTCATAGAGAGACCTGGTGGAGGAAGCTCTCGCACTCTGAATAGTGTTTATCACCTTCTGAGGGAGCCCCACTGTATTCAGATTGTACCACTCACGGGCCAGGCCCATAGTGCCCAGCGCTCTGGGCGTGGGTGAATAAGATCAGTTTGCGTGCCAGCATGTGTAACTGGAGAGAACGCAAACCCCCTTGGCGGTTTATGCACAATATTGTGGTCGTGTTGTCTGTCCTCACGAGGACATGGTGTCCTCTGAGAAAAGGCAGAAAGCGTTTTAGAGTGAGGAACACCGCTAAAAGCTCCAGGTAATTTATGTGCGCCCGCTGGAGGTCTCTGTTCAAGAGACCCCTCACCGGACGACCTTCATAAATACCTCCCCAGCCTGTCAGACATGCGTCCGTGGTGACCACCTTCCGTGAAAGGACAGCACCCATAGGCACGCCCCGTACTAGAAAAGTCGGGTGCGGCCAGTGACGTAGTGCCATTACGCTTTTCACAGTAACCATTACTCGTTTAGTTTAGTTTTAGAGCGGCTACCCAGCGCTGAAACTCCCCCATGTGTAAGCGTCCCAGTCGTACGACCAGGATGGCTGACGCCATGAGCCCCAGTAACCGCAGGCATGATCTGAGGAGAACATGTTTGCGCAGCTGGTAATGAGCGAGACAAGCTCTGAAAGCTTTCACTCTGTCCGCTGACAGGCGGGCTGTAAAGGGCACCGAGTTCAGGTGTAAACCCAGGAAGAGTACAGTCTGTGCTGGGCACAACATGCTCTTCTCTGTATTTATTATGAAACCCAGGTTGAGCAGGTGTTTTACGAGGACATTTGTCTGCGTAATCTGACTCTGCTCGGCGGGTACTATAGATATAGCCCTCTTTTCTAGAAGTGAGAGGATCTCTCTCTCTAGAATATGGGCTGACTCTCCCCGGGCTTGTGAATACAGAATGCCCGAGAAGCGAGGGGGGGTGACAGCGAATTGGAGTCTGTAGCCCCGTGTTACTGTCTTGAGAAACCCAAGCAGATGTTGTGAGCATCTTCCACTGTATGCTCCTTACGGCCCCTACACACGGCGGTGGGCGTTGCCGCTTCAACGCTTCTGCCCATTCACTTTGAATGGGGTGACGTCACGATTCGCCAAACTGCATTGTGGGAGCAAAGCGTAGCTTCTCTCGAGGTGCTCGCTGCAAAAGTAGAGCAATGTTCTACTTTTGCCGCCTCGAATCCCTCGTATGTAAATCTGACAGTACAAGCAGTAGCCAATCAAACCGGGTGTATGTTGGGAGAGCCAGACCGCAGTTATTTCCCATATGTCAACAAAAGGAGGAGAAAATGATCGTGGCGGTAGGGAATCACCCGGTACTCTATGACCAGTCCCTCTTTACATACAGGGATACAAACCGGAGGAGCCAGGCATGGGGGGAGGTGGCAAAGACAGTGGGGGAAACTGGTAGGTTTTCGCTTGTTTGGGGAGTTTATATCCAGTGTATTTCGTTTGAATGGACAGCTAGCAAGCATAGACAGTATATTTAGCCAGCATGGATGTAGCATGAATGCTTTGCTTTGTATGTCCGGGGCGGGACATTCATGTGGTTGGTTGTTGGTCGGGCTGCTCGCGTTGACTCCCCAAGCTCAAGACACGCCCACCGCCAAGCGGCAACGCACGCCGCCGTGTGTAGGGGCCGTTACGGAGCGTCCACACGACAGCTTCAAAAAAAGCTTGGAGCTGGGCGTGTCTGGAGCTTGGGGATTTTATTAAAGCAATGCGACCAACAACCAATCACATGAATCTCCCGCCCCCGACATACAAAGCAAAAACCCCCCGGGATTTTATGGGAGCAATATATATATAAACTCCCCAAACAGGCGAAAACCTACCAGTTTCCCCCACTGTCTCTGCCACCTCCCTCCATGCCTGGTTCCTCCGGTTTGTATCCCGGTAGGTGAAGAGGGTCTGGTCATACAAAACCGGGTGATTTGCTACAGCGATAATTAGTTTCTCCTCCAACTTTTTTTGAAATATAGAAATGAACGGCGGGATATCTCTCCCAGCTTAGAGACGGTTTGATTGGCTACGGCTTGAGCTGTCAGATTTTCAGAAATGGGATTTGATTGGCTGGCGCTGGCTGGCGCTGGCTGGCGCTGGCTGGCGCTGGCTGGCGCTGGCTACTCCGGCGTCTCCGGCGTCAGAAGTTGAACATTGTTCAACTTCTGACGCCGGAGACGGCGGAGACGGACCGCTCTGCTACCCACAATTCCTGCTACACACAAGTTGTCGACGCTTCCGACGCTGTCGACGCTGTAGTGTGGAGCCAGCGGAGATGTCACATCTCTTACCCTCTGAGTCTCTATTTGTTGTCTTATGGGGCCCTCTAGTGTCTGAACACGGTGGTGCCCCATTTCGACAATCCCCACCGATACTGCGCATGCGCGTGACGGTGGTGCCTTCACAACCCCAGCCGGCACGTGCCGGCGCGTGACGGTGGCTGGGCGCATGCGCCTGGGCTGCAGCCGGAACCGGAGATTTTCTAGCCCAACTCGCCCTCGTCTCCTGCCTGGGCTGGGGACTCGGGGCGGGCTGCGACCTCTGCTGTTTAGGTATTTTGAACCGAGCAGGGTTCAAGGCAGCTTGGGCGAAGGACCCTTCGAGGGAGGCAGAGGTGGAGGGCCTCGTCCTTCTTCTTTTTCGACTCGCATCTCCTCTGCATGGAGGCGAGAGCGGAGCTGAAAATCCCCTCGGGAACGATGGGCATGTCAAGCACATCCTCCTTTTCCCGGTCTGGGAGGTTGGTGAGGTTGAGCCATCTAGCTCTTTCCTGCACCACCATGATCCCCATTGCCTTGCCCGTGGCCTGGACGGCGCAGTGTTGGACACTGAGACAAATGTCTGTGACCGCGGCTATCTCATCCAGAACGGCCGGTCCAGGATTGCTTGACAGATCCTCGCAGAGCTCCGCTTAGTATGCGATTAGCAGCGAGGAAACGTTCAGAGCCCTGGCGGACAACGCTGAAGCTCTGTAGGACCGTTCAGTCATGGTCGACTGGAATCGGTCCGCCTTCGCTGGCAGCGTGGGGTTCCTGCTTGGTGACGGGCCCATCCTCGGTAGGAGGTGGGCTGCCACCAGCGGTTCCATAGGCGGTATGCGGAGCAGGCCGAGCCTCTCCATACCATCACAGTCTAGCAGCCATCGCTCCCGGCTTTGCAGCCTGAGCCGATGACATGAAGATATCGTCTTCTTGCTCATCCGAATCAGACAGGAGGAACTCAGAGGCATCCTCTTCGTCCTCCATGTAATCCAATTCCAGGACATCCTCCGCGGGCAAACCATGGTGAGGTCTAGCCGGGAGCCCCAGCTTGGTAAAGCGTGGGGCTCCGTTCCCGCGTCTCTTGCCGGCCTGACACGGCGCGGGATTCCGGTTCCGCAGCTGCCGCTGTTAATGAGTGTAGGTCTTTTTCTCAAAGAATATTAACTGGTGTGTCAATATTCTTTAATCTTTTCCTCCTCCGTGAGAAAGAGAAAAGAAAAACGTCCTCGCTACCGACACCACGGTAGCGAGGACGTTCTTCTTTTCTCTAAAAATCAAAACCTTACCTTAATTTCCGAGGAAAGAAACGGCAAGGTCGATTATAATAACTGGTGTGTTAGTATTAGCAGTCTTCTTGCGAAGCAGGAAGGGTAGCCGGCGAGCGCCCGTCGACCGAAATTTAGATTTGGGTTCAGTCTGTGGACTGTTAAGCTAGCCCGGCTACCATAGAGATGTGCTCTGAAGCGAGAAGAGGTGTTTGAATGACGCATGCGACGTAGCGGGGTATAGGGGGTGGATTCCCTGACGCTGACGTCAAGATCACCAGCCAATCAAGATTGGCGTAATGAGATTGATGCTTCTGTTTGCTCCGCGATGAGGCGCATCCCATAGTGAGACATCGAACGGAGTATTATGAATGAGAACTAATGTTAGCCATCTCAGTAAAAATAAGACCATGCTTTTACACCTTTACACATGAAGTTCAGTTTACTTGTCTTAAGGAGTAGGCCTACAGTTTAGCATGTGAAAGAAGTTTAAATTATGTCTTAGGTGGGTCTTACATTAGCTTTCTCAAATGAAGTCTTAAAAAATAACCCTGATGATGTCCTTGTGATAAACTAAAGGTATTAGTTTGAATAAGATGGAAATTGGCCAGGCAAGAAATCTCTCCAAAAGACATTTAAAGTAATGATATATCCACTGCTTATGATTTAATTGTACACTATATTTGAATTTTATGATCACCTATGTCCTGTAGGTACGATATCCTGGTGGGTCGTAGTCCCAGAATGGGACACGCTTCAAAAATATCTTACCAAAGTCACATTTCTCTTGAAGAAGATCTAAAGCCAGGTGAGTGTATAAACACATAAGTGATGAATGAGTGGTTGCTGAGATTTGGTTTCACTGTATGAGTTATTGCTGTGCTTTGCAGTGATATCCTGTGGATGGTTTTCACCACCAAGTAATGGAAAGAAGGAGGGGACCACATATCTACAGGGGGCTAAGGTGAACCTTTTCTGCAACGAAGGCTTCACTCTCACAGGACCATCGGTGCGCGTATGCCAGTGGGACGGCGTGTGGTCTGGAGGAGACACAAACTGTGTGGTTCCCAGTATGAATAAATTATAAAATCTCTCATTTCCAATGATTTTATCTTCACAAATCAGCAGTGTGTGCCATGCATGTGTGTGAGTGCTCTAAAGTGTTGGAATACACAAACAATTAAATCACTTTCAGAACAAATGATTATGTATCCGAGCTACTATATTTGTATTGAGTCTCAATGTCAGTATGAGGAGGCCTTTCACACAGTCAAGGCCTGTCTTATGCCTACAATTCTGAAATGCCTTGGAAAATGAACAAATGATTTATTCAATCACCTTGCTTCTACGGGCATTGCCCTTAGCTGTGGGACCAATGTGACAATTACTTTTCCACATAGAAATGAAAACGGTCTGCTTTCTGACTGGTTGATAAGAATGTCAAACATGACGACAGGTATTCATTATACACTACAAGTGTTGTGTCGCTAAAAGTCTACAGTCTAAAGTGATTTGGATTTGATCTTAGGGTCACACTGATTGTCTGTCTGCCCCAGGTTTTTAAGTGTTTAACCAATCGACCGACATTGGTATATCTAGAACAATGCCTTCATTCTCAACAGAAATGAAGTGGAGAAGTAAATTGTAGCATGATCACAAAGGTCATTGATTAACTTTTCCCTGCCTGGTTTCTCTCTTTTCAAACAAATACATTACATGCTCTCAAATACTATGCTGAACAAATCTAAATCCTTGTTGCATGTACTCTTCTTTCCTTCCTGAATCTATGGAGTTAAGTATCAGCTAAGGTACCAAAAAAGGAAAGAAAAATAATCAAATCAAACAAACTTATGTTACGACTTATTGTGCTGGAGTCTCTGGTTTAAAAAAACATTATTTTCAGATAATATTCCAGGAATTGTGGCCGGTTCAGTCATTGGAGCTGCAGCGCTGATTTTAATGATTACCACCATCGTTCTTCTCTCCAGGAAACAGAAACAAAAAAGGTGAGGCATATCTTCAGACGTTTTGAAGATCTGTAACATGACGGTTTTCTGGGTCGTTTTCTGCTACAGAATAAAAATTAATTTTCTCTGATGTCACTATTTTTATTCTTCATTTCAGAAGAGATGCACAGACAGAAGAAGCTGGAACAACTGAGGCTTTCTAATCACAATTCCTCATCTAGTCAAAGTAGTTTAACTTGAAAATTAGTGCATAAACATAAATCCATGCTGACAGAAGATAAGAACGCACTCCGCTCTGCATCGGCCAAACGGCTCGCTGCACCCTCACTGCGAGGGGGACCCAAGTTCCCATCAGCAAAAACACGTGGGTTTGCTATCCTGGCTCCAAAATGGTGGAATGAGCTCCCCATTGACATCAGGACAGCAGAAAGCTTACACACCTTCCGGCGCAGACTGAAAACTCATCTCTTTCGACTCCACTTCGAGCAATAAATTGACTAACAAAGCACTTATATACTAATAAAGGGCTGGCTTATCTAAAGCCAGTTGAGTAGCACTTGAAATGTTTTAGCTCTATGAAACCTGATGTACTTATATGATTCTGTTTTATTTAAGATTGAGTATCTTCTTGGTCGAATGCACTTATTGTAAGTTGTTTGGATAAAAGTGTCAGCTAAATGTAATGTAATGTAAAATGCACAAATAATATCTTAATTTAGTGATAAACATTGCAAAAAAGAGCAATGATGCAAAACTAAATTACACCATTAACTGGATCAAGGGTCAATGCACGGTTAAAGAGTAGCTACATACTTTATCTTCTACTATATCTTAACCTGCCTTCACCTTTGACCACACACCCACCATAACCACAAAGCATTCTGGGTTTAAAAACTATACCTTTCGTTTATTGTAATGTGAACACATTATTGAAGGTTAGTGGGTTCATGTATTTCACAGTCAGTCGTCAGGTTGGATGATCAAAGGTCAAACACACCGACTACTGTCCAAACACTCCATTATTGTTGATGTCAAAAAGCGTTGGCAGTGTTTTGACTTCTCAAAAAAACATTTGTTCATCTTTTGGATCACATTTATATTTACTGCCAAACTCCTCGCTGTGCACTTAATGTTTGTGTACTGTTATTGAATGCCGATGAATATTGTTATACAGTTTGCTATGTACAAATTCAGGGATAATGATGTTTTTCCAACACAATGTAATGTGTATCTTCATCTAGCACTATACACAGGTTTTACACAATCTGTGGCGCGTCATTTCTTGGCAAAAGTTCTTGTAAAGGTAACACATACAGTATTTTACGTGCGTTTGTCACTGCAGTACACCACAACTCATATTTGTCTCTAAGTAAACATACAAATATATTGCCCACTGCTAATAAACCAAGATGATGATGGATAAAGTACTCAGATCCTCTATGTTGGGGAAATATTTTCCAAGGCCCATAACTTTGACCCAGTTTATCAGGTAATACTGTCCTGACTGAGCACACGCACTGTAACCTGGCTGCTGTGCTCTGTGTTTTGTCTCCCTGTTCCTGCCTGTTGGCGTCAGCTGATAGGGGTGTTATCATTCTATCTTGTTATGCACAATGTTGATTCTTCTCTCAGAACTAGCTAAATACATGGGGTAGGGTTCTTCAGAATTGATTGTGGCATCTCTACCGTGTGTAGTATCAAAAAGTAGAGAGCAGAAGTATAATCAGCTAAAAGTAACCAGTATGCAGAATAAAAGCATGTTATTATTAAAGAATACTGTATTATCCTGTTTTTATCATATGTACCAGCATTTTAATTTTGTAGTTTGTCAATGTGGAGACAGTTTAAGAGATTCAAAATACTTTAAAATACAATTCATGGTAAAGTACTGCCTTATATAATATTAGCATATATGTGTTTTTATATATAAAAACCAACTAGCAACAATGAGTGTTGCAAATATGTTTTCTTACATGTATATACATGTAAGAAAACATATTTGCATCCGAAGTGAAAATGGAAAAACTCAAGTAAATTAAATCAAAAATAGTCCGTAAAGGTGGGGTAGGTAATTTTGGAGAAACCAGCTCGAGTGCGCTAGAATTTGAAAATACACAGCCGGAAAAAATCTGCCACTTCCTTACAGAGCCCCTCCTCCAACACACATCGTGCTTTTTACAGTACTACGGCTTCCACAGGTGACATTTTTGTATGGATTTGTTGTCAAAGCACTTCAGATATTCATTGCTATCGGGATGTTAAGAGCATTCCATGGAATATAACAAAAAGTGTATCTCGAGCCGGTTTCTGAAACTTACCTAACCCACCTTTAAGTATGGTACTTGAGCAAATGTACTTATGTGTTGTATATATGTTGTAGCTAATTACGTGTTGGCAATTTAAATAAATGACACAATCCAAGATGGTGTTGCTAACAATAGTTTCGTCATCATAGTGTCACTCCAATCACTATGAGTTTAGTTACTAGAGCTACTCAGTGACTTTGTATGTCTAATGTATGCTTAATATATAGTTGGACTAATGGCTGCTTTTGATGGTGAAGATGGAAAGGCTCCATAATTTGCCTCATTATTAAATGTGGATCCACTCTGTTGACAATAAGGCTTTATTTATTTGACCCATGAAGCCATAGCTCTACATGTTAGATTCCTCACCAGCACTCGACTGCGTCACTGCCTCAGTCCATCACTTTGTCCTGTATGTACAAGTCTTCAACATTGTAATTTGCCCTAAATGCTCACCACATGACACCGTATGTTTTTCTCCAATCTTGTGTTGTCTAGCTGGAAGTTGTTTACCGTGTGACTCTGAATGTTCGTGCTGTTCCCTCACATAACACAAGGCCGTGATTTCTTTGGACAAAGAGCACCAGTATGTGACAAGACTGCAGATTCCACCGCTGAATAAACTGGCTGCTCACTGCTTCCACAGTCATTCTCCAACAACTTGACACTGACTCTCCAGAGATATAAATACAAAATAGTTAGCATTATCCGTTCCTGGTCCCGGGGCAACGGCAGAGTAACGCCCCGGCCCATGACATACCAAGTCATTCTCATCAATTAGATCACACTTAATGCTGGACAAGTGCTGGAATGAATCAGTGGGGTATGTGTGAGTAGAACATTACAGATGCTAGAGCAGCCTTTCCTTCAGTCCTGCTGCTCACTTTCTGTTGAGAATGAAAACACAGCAGCCTATTGTATAGTGCCCAGGTCATCAATCTGGACTTGTTTGTTAGGGTAGAACTACAGATTTTTGCACTTTCAACATCCTTTCCCTTCATTCTGAGCTTATCTTTTGGATATGGGGGAACCAGATAAAGCATTAACCCGTCCCATCTTCCGCAGAGATGTAAACTGGGAACCCTTCCCAAACTGGACGCAGCCGAGCCAAATCTTTGCACAGGATTTTGGCCTCCCACCTTTCCTGGACCCCAGCGATATAGACTGGATCAACTGGTCAAAGAAGAGACTGGCTTCTTTCTCCTGGCCGGGGTATGCACAAAATCCCCTTCTGCCTCCATTCAGTGGTCAGCACCCTGCAACGTTGAACCCAAAGGCTCCACAACAGCTGACAAGTGGGGTGACAGAGATCCGGACAGGGCAGGACAGCTGGAAGATTAACCTGGACGTCAATCACTTCTCGCCAGAGGAGATTACAATCACAACCAAGGAGGGATATTTGCAAATATCAGGTACTCTGCTCATGATTCTATGACTTCCCACAAGCTATTTATATGATGTGATTAAACTTAAGTGAAAGCATCAAAAGAAGGTTTTTCATCCACTACATACATGGACCTGGATTCAATTGTTTCCTATAATCAATTATTTGTCATTACAAGGAAATCATGAAGAAAAGCAGAATGATCATGGATCTGTTTCAAGGTGCTTCACCCGGAAATACAAGTACGTTGTATAGGTGTGCTGTGTTGGCCTATTGTATTAACAGTCTTGGTAATGCAAACAATTTGTGAAAAGTGTTAAACATACACTCACTCTTTGTTTCTTAAAAGGTTGCCACAGGGGGTGGACTTGCAGCACATCACTTCTTCTCTGTCAGGTGATGGAGTCCTGTCCGTAGAGGCCCCGGCCCCCGGGACATCCGTCAGCAATCCAGCCAATGAGATTGTCATACCTGTTCAGATCAAACACACGCAGGACGGTGAAAAGTGAAGTAAGCTGGAATTTGAAACCACCATGAGACGTAGCAGGAACTGTTGTGTGTAGCAACTGTAGGTGCACTGTGCACAGGCATACACCAAATGTGTCCATTCTTTAATAACAAGCTTGTTTTATTGCTATAGGAGTCTGATACTGTTTGCATTGTCACCATTACAATTACTTTCAAAAATATAATGCAGACTCATCAATATAACACAGAATCAACTGTGAACTGTATACGGAGTTATGTATGTATGTATGTATTCGTTTTATTTGTCCCCGAGGGGAAAATGGGTTGCAGCACATCACAAAGGCATTTAAAAAGATAAAACAATACGTCACTGACAACAACATAGACACAGATTAAAACAAACAGACATAAGAAAACCAGATATCGGCAGACATGACAAGGGCCCTATAGGCCCTCATTTGCGAAATAGGGGGGACAGGGCCAGACCAGCTGGGTAAACAGTGCGTCCTAGCCATCATTTATTTAGGAGTTTGATGGCTTGTGGGACGAAAGACAGCCGAGATCTGTTCTTCAGGTCACTCACAATATTGTGTGCCAATTTTAAAACTCTGTCCTTGTATAAGCATTCTATATTAGCAAATGAGATTCCTGTCAATTTACTGGACAATGTTATGGCCCTCCTGACTGACTTTTTCTGTGCCTCAGTTGCGTTGCCGAACCAGCATATAATGCCGAAGGAGAGCACACTTTCGATAAAAGCATGATAAAACATCTTCACCATTCTGTTGCCGACATTAAAAGACAATAATTTATATATGCTTGTCAATGCTTATAACAATGATTAGTATGACCTTGTCTTCCTAACAACATAGCATAATTTGTTATGCACTTCTAATATCTTAATTGATTACAAATATTACCAGCTGTAGTTTTGTGACGTAAGCAACTGTTGAGATTATGGCTGACAATACTGGCCAATAATGGACAGTGGAAATTGAGTATTTATATCTCAGCAGCTTGTGTGTATAGTTCTGTGTAACATGACAATATAATCAATAATACATGTAGTTATTCGTTTTGCTTTGGCAAAGATCAACCATGTAAAAGCTGTACTATAGATTCATTATGTATTTGTCCTTTATGTTGTACATTGATGTAATGAATACCAGCATAATGAAGCTGATATATTATCTTCCACATATGTATTAAACAGCTTCTGCCATATAAATAAAAACATATGTACATTCCTCCTTTAGTGTCCTTCATTACTGATGCATTTGTAATCACATGATAATTAATAGAAACAGGTTTAATCTGTATTGATTATTCCTCCATTGCACTTTCTCAAGGCTTTCCTGAAATACTTGTAAGTAGTCCACAAGAGGGCACTAAAGTCCTGTTGAATGCACTATTTGGACACTGGCCGTTTCTCGAGGATACTGGCTTCCAAGCCAATATTTCAAGGATGCTACGACATCGAGTGCCGCCGAAGGACTGTTCCAATCTCCAGCATACTTGGAATTCCACTGAGGCCGCGTCCTTGGTTTGGGGAAAATTTCGAGGCTGCACATGGGTAGACTTCGCGTCCTTAAAATCCCCACAATGCTTTGCGCACGGACCAATTTCAAAAACCCTTGCGGAGAATGGCTGAACCGACGCAGCACACATTGAAATGTAAGTATGTAGTGGCGTAGAACATGTGTGGGTAAATATGTTACTTTGTTACATTTGTTTGTTATCACCAAAAATGTGTTCCGTGAAAGTACAGCAAGTTCATAATTAGATAGACATCGTGAGGTATTCATTTTCGGTACAGTTTATGTTGAAACCGTTAGAGAGAGTGGCACACTTGTTAGCCTGTTCCATTCTTCTTCGTTTTCCGAAGCTGTGGCTTGGAAATATACTTGCTTCGTTTCTGAAGGGAGTGACTTGGAAGTACGCGACTACCAAGCCAGCATCCTCGAGATTGAGAAACGGCCACTGTCTAGCTCCTCTTTGAGCAACAGTTTTGTTATGGCATTCCAGATTATTGTATTTATTTATGTAAAACTTCCTCTGCAGTTTCTCTAAAAGATCTTAAAAGAAAATCCCATTTAGATCATGCTAATAAACTGGTTTAGGTTTATAACACCAAATTACATTTGCTCTATTTTATTCTACTCCATTCTACTCTGTTTTCATTTTTGTACAATTCTATTTTTTTTATTTCATTGTATTGTCTTATTGTTTAATGTCCTATATACTATATTGCATTGTTGGAGTAGCTCGGGACTTAAGGTGTTCGTTGCCATAACTACACCGTAGCTACTGTGCATTATGAAAATAAAGCCTTTGCATCTTGGTCATTAGCTTTCTGAAATATATTGCACCAAAAACATTTTAAATTTGCTGTGGTCACATACAATCTAACATGAAACTTTACTGCAGACTTTGAGCTGGATGAAAGGTTTGCAACGAAATGAACATAACATCAGCAAGAGTCAGGTGATCAGCTGATCTAAATAAAGCCAATTAATAATAGACAGCGACATCTACTGGTGGAACTTGGTATGACACGTTAAAGTGAGAGTTTTTGTAGAGGTACAACGAGGCACCATTTAGTGGAATAACGCAATTTTGGCAAATAATTGTTGGAAAACAAATTATATAATAAAATTAGAAATAATTTAATTTGAATCGCATACACAAATACTTTCTTGGCCTGTGTGTATCCAACCAGTGGTCGGTTTAAACACATAAAAGTCATGACTAAATATAATAAAAATTGTTTTACAAATGTTATTTTCATTGTTACTTTTACCATATTTTACTAAACAACAAGGTGAATAACTTATATGAGTTAAAATTACCAAAGCATTAAGTCAAAAATGACTGTAAATTAGGGTTGCACATTAACCCATTCAGCTGGGTGAGTTCAGTGTGTAACTACCCCAATATTCACTCTTTCTGTAAGGATGTTATAGTCTGACAGGGCTTCGAGGTTTTTCCAGGTCCAGCTTCTATGTGGTTGCTGCGGGGTTCTGCAGGTGGTGGTTGTTAGCTTGTTGCTAAAGAGCTCCAGGCTGTTTCTAGGAGATTGTTGGAAAAATGAGGTGGTTACCGGAAGTATTGCATGTTTCCTAAGGTGCACTCTGTTTTAGCATAGAAGCAGTAATGTTAATGAGTTGTAGCAGCATCGGTGACAGTTGATGTATGACCATACATTCAGCACCATGGAGAGCGACATACTGCATTTAAATGTTGGTGTCCTCTAGCGGCCACAAAAAGTAACGACAGAGCTAATAATATTGTCGAAAGTGTAAAACTATAAGTAAGTGTCTTTGCTTTATAATGACTCCAAACAAAAAACATGTTATAAAACATAGCCAATTTTTTTTTTGTCGATATCAGATTCAATATTAGCTTCATTATCCAGGCCAGAAAATCTGACCCCTGTTATTCGTTTCTCAATGTTCATTCACAGAAATAGTCCTACAGCTAAAACAAGGACAAAGGATGACATCAACATTTGACTAAGATGTATAAATATAAATACATATGTAGAAGAACAACACAACGTGTTAACAGTAATACAGTGGTGCAGTGTGCAAACGTTGCTGGAATAAATCTGGAATGGTAAATGTAACAATAAGTAGGGGGATATGCAGTATCAATTTATACAGAGATCCCATTATTTATTTTGTCAATGATGATGTCAATATTTTAGAGCAAAGTGATGGGTCTGATTTTTATTTCTCTCACTAATGAAAGAGAGAGGGGAAACAAATCTAAAAGAATTACAGGTATTATAAATCTGTAGTTTTTTGAAAATATGATGAAGAAAAGCAGTGAATTTTAGAGAAAATAAACAATTATAATTCCGTTTTTTTCAAGTACTGACAACATGTATGCTTTCAATATATGTGGGTTTTGCTCTAACCATTTTCATTTCTCAAAAATAATCCGGTGTTAGAGCCTGACGTGAAAAAAACTTGAGGCTGGTTGAGAGGTGCCTGTAGTATTGCGGTGTCTCTTTAAAGGAAGGGGGAGTGTAGCAGAGGGACAGAGGGAAGAGATGAATAGAAGGCACCAGAACCACCTACCATGACCAAGTGCGCTGTAAATGTAGGACAGAAATTCGACTGGAATACAAACGGATCATCAAGCGACATATTCGAGGGAAAACCATGTTTGGATGTGCCTTATCTGAATCAAATATTTTTAGACATGGCACCACATGCGATCATTGGAACACAGGAAAACTATTTTTCCTTCCAAACATTTCTTGCATTTTGAAACGGATAAGAAGAGTGGCAGTAACATACATCCCTGTGCTATCTTTCTCCGATTATCAATGGTAGGCATTGCATAATTCACCCTTATCCACCGGAGCCATTTGGTTCCTCCTCTCTGAGAAGAGGGGGACGCCAGAAAAAAACCGACTACATCCAGTAGCTGCCTCCTCGGTGGTGCCTGCAATTGTTTGGCTATGCCCTTCTCTCTCGTAGGAAGAACTTGCAGACAGTAGCGGGGGAACAAGCAGGGGAAGGATGCATTTAAAGCTGGATGTGTGCTGCATTCAGGGAGATTCGGCAATAATAGCAGCTCTAGCAGAAACAGCGAGTGCGGAGGGCCTGGGAAGCACCCAGCCCCACTATCTCCTCCTTTTCCTCCCCCCCTGCAGGACCATGCTTGCGTGAGGGATGAGGCTGTGCACAGGGACACCAGGCCAGAGCTGCGGCCTACTTCTCACAAGAGCCGGTCTCTCGACTGCAAGATCTGTGAACACATTGCCACCATCAAATCAGCATCTTTGGTACGCAGCTCTCTCTCTCTTTCCCTCCCTCCCTCCCTCTCTCCCTCTCTCCGTTTGCATACAAAAACGCGTGTGTGTGTTAGTGCATGTGTGCGTGTGTGCGTGCAGGCGACGGGGGGTGGGGAGGGGAGGGAAGGGGGGGTGTCTGTGTTCTCAGCTGTACATCTGTAGTCATGGCAACCAGATCCTGTTAATGGATGTCATTTTTTCCATCCTCAGCTTCCCCTCTCTCTGCTTCTGCTTGGATGCGTGTGCATTGCATGTATATGTATTCTATGATGTCTCTTACCAATGACATTGTGTCACATTGTAAATGTTGCATCTCCACATCTTGTGTCATATCTTAAACAGTCATTTGACAGATTGGTCTTCATCATAAGAATGACATCATTGCCTTCAATGCTGCTTAAGTGACTGATGGATTAATTGATGTTGCTTTCTAGTATTGCAAGTTGATTCTTATTAAGAGTATGAATTGGATCAAAAAGCAGTTCACCGCTTTTTCTTTAATCTGATGCTGAAAGGCATTGATACCATCAAGCCTAAAGGATTGCCAGACTTCTGATTCAACCCTTTTTAAGTTCTTGGGTTACTGTGGACGTAATCTGCAAACGGATTACTTTGTTTAGTTTGCAGACTTGTTGTTTGCACTGTTCTGTTTTAGGCCGTAACCCTTTGATTTACCAGCTGTCTGTCTCCCCCCTCCTTCTGTCTCCACCATGGCAGTTGTTTCGCTCTGCCTGCTCCGTTTTCTTTGACTTCCTGCTTCCTGTGTTCCTCTGTCCAGGTCATCAGGTAGATCCAGGAGCATGAGCAGGACTTTGAGCTGCGGGAGCAGATGTCTGGGTATAAGCGCACACGGCGGCAGCACCAGAAGCAGCTGATCGCCCTGGAGAATAGGCTAAAGGCCGAGATGGATGAGCATAGGCTCCGGCTGCAGAAAGAATTAGAGACACATGCGAACAACACTTACATTGAGCTGGAAAGACTGGCCAAACGACACGCTGCTCAAACAGACAAAGAGGTACAGCCCTGACAGCTGGTGTATGAATGAGGTGGAAACTACTCAGTGATGTCACTTCATGCAAACGTGTGCCTGTACAGTCAATAAAGGGTGTTTATTTGATTATCTCTTCACAGATTAAGTCTGTTGCAGCAGAAGAGAGGAGGATCCAGCAACAGATTGTTGCTCAGCAAAAGAAAGAGCTGGCTAATTTCTTAGAGAATCAGAAGAAAGAGTACAGGTTTTGCAAAGACAAGATCAAAGAAGTAAATATCACAAACAAACACAACGCAACGTTTATGATCTCATTTTGTTCATCTGTTCATTATGAAATGCACTATGAGTTATCTTCAGATCATTTACACAACTTTTCTGTTTGACATTTTGTCTCCATATTTATAGGAGATGAGCGAAGACCCTTGCACACCCAAGGATGAGAAGTATGAGCGTCTGTCCAGGCACAAAGAAACAATACAGCGCTCTCAGGCTGAGGAGGAGTCTCTCCTGCTGGACCAGCAGAGGCTGGTATACGAACGCAGCTGCCGGGCCCTCAAGCGCCGGAGTCTGGTCCGGAAGCACGAGTTTGAACAGGAGCAACTGAGAGAGGTAATGTTACCTCCTGACGTCACATTATGTGTAACGAGACTGTGCAGGTATTCAGTGCCAGTGATCACCAAACCAGATCCCAAAGAAAAAAAGGTTTCTTATTATAACTTTCAATATGCTTAAGAAATATTGCTGCAGTTAATTTAATTATTTTTGTTTGATAAATCAATGAATTACTAATAAACCTTGAATGACCTCTTCAAACTGCTACTCTGACCAGCTTTCAAACAAATCAAGAGCTTTTTAATTTCAGACATTTCAGACATTTATTTTTTACTGCAAAACTACATTTATCATTCCCGTTTTTTGTTTTAAGACCCTTAAATAAACCAACCAGCTTACAGGATGTATGGAAAGCTGCATTTGCATACAGGTTAAAAACCACACTTGTTGTCCCAGGAGCTGAACAAGAAGGGGACCCAGAAGGACATGGAGCATGCCCTGATGATCCGGCAGGACGAGTCCACGCAGGACATGGAGCGGCGGCAGCTGCATATGCTGCAGAAGTTACGCACTGAACTCATGAGGCTGCAGCACCAGACCGAGCTGGAGAACCAGGAGGAGTACAACGGCCGGCGGCAGAGAGAACTACACAGGAAACACACTCTGGAGCAGCGGCAGCAGCCCAGAAACCTCAAGGTGCCTACAACTCTCCCTTAGCTCATATGAGCTTATTTAGCCAGGTGGTTTCCAGGAAGTACATTTCAAGGGGTTTAAAAGTGTGCTTTTATACAAGGGTCTTGACAGTAAAGAATGATGACACTTTTGATGTGTAAATCATCTATTTTGCATCCTTGTTGAAGTCGAACTGGCTTTTGTTGTGCCATAATTAGATAACTTTTGATTGCATTTTACAGTCTGTATGTAAAAGAAAGACAAATACATGAATTCCTCTTTCTTACCTGTGCAGATGCTGGAGATGCAGATCAAGAGACAGTTCCAGGATACGTGCAAGGTGCAGAACAAGCAGTACAAAGCTCTTAGGAACCATCAGCTGGAGGTCTGCCCCAAAGGCGACCACAAGAGCATCCTGAAGAGCCTGAAAGAGGAGCAGACACGCAAGCTGGCCATCCTGGCTGAGCAGTACGAGCAGAGCATCAACGAGATGATAGCGTCACACGCGGTACGATTACAGCGGTACCTGCATTGACCTCGTACATCTTCATCCCAACGTGGCCTGTAGTTTCATAAACGAGGCTCAACCTAGGCTTGTTGTTAATGTCTTTGTAACTACCTCTGTCTCGCTGGGTCTCTAGATGCGATTAGACGCGGAGCAGGAAGCGGAGTGCCAAGCTCTGAAGCAGCAGCTGAAGCAAGAGATGGAGCTCCTGGACGCCTACCAGAGGAAAACCAAGTCACAGATGGAGACCCAACATGAGCGAGAGCAGCAGAAACTTGAGCAGAAGGTCTCCATACGCAGAGCGCACCTTGAACAGAAGGTAGGTTTAAGATCCAAGCCATCCCTAAATACTTTAAATGAATGCAGCCTCCACAATGTAAGAGGACATAGATACATGGAGGGGGTGCCTGAGGAACATCCATGGGAACATCCTTATCTGAACTTTGTGTTTAGAGCTAATGTTAGCATGTCACCAAGCTAAACAATAATGATAAACATTGAACCTGCTTAGCATCAGCATATGAACATAAATCTTATCTTAGAAATATCTTGTGTGCAAAGCTGATGTTTGATTGGGATCGTAGAGAAAAGCAGGTACAGAGTACAAAAAGGAAAAGGGTTCATCAACGAAGAGAGCATGGCCCAACAGTACAGTACAGTACAGTACAGTACTCTCACATTTAAAATCGGCTCATTGGAGAAAATGTCATGATGAAGGGACTTCAACTTAGAACTTATCTGTATCAATATTAAATGACACATTTTCTCAAGTCATTGATTTATCAGTTTAAAAAAATTCTGAAAATGTTTTTAAAAAATGCCTGCCACCTAAATCTCAAGAAATCGTCTTCAAATGTCCTGTTTTGTTTTACAAATAGGGCAAAAGAGAAATCTTGTGTACGATCACATACTCTATTGAAAAGATAAGCAGCAATTCCTCACATTGGTGAAGCTGGACGAGGTAATGGCAGGCAAAGGGTTTGCTTGAAAAACAATTGAAATTGTTGCAATAGTTTAAAAGTCCATGCTGAATGACATATCAGTTATCAGAGCCACCACTAATCTTTTAGGAATATCAACACTAAAATGTATCCGTCAATCCAACTTTAGTGATGTTTCACTGTAAACAAATCATGGAGTAACCAATGACAAAGCCCCGTCTCTACCAGGGCAGACAAGATTAAAGTTGGAGATTATATGTTGAAATAACTCGTCATGTTTTTTGATGACAGATTGAAGAGGAACTGGTTGCGCTTCAGAAGGAGCGCACTGAAAGGATCAAGCACTTGTTTGAGCGTCAGGACAGAGAAAATAACACTTTTGACACAGAAAGTAGATGTCTCGGCTTTGGAAGCCTGGGATCTCTGGACTTCCCCAAAGAAGACTCCAGGTGAAAGTGGATTTATCTTTAGAGGACAACATATCCGTGCCCTTTTCGCATCCACTTGACCGTTTGTCACGTCCACAGTGGCAAAGCTGGATAACTTTCTCTATTGCTTTTCTTCTCTCTTAGATATTGCATCTTTGAACGGAGGTGTTACGTGCAATGAGAACTTCTTTTGTGAAACTTGAAGGGGGAAATAAAACAAAAATAATCTACAACAACATGTCAATAAAAAGCAAACCTAGTCAATGTATCTCAAAAAACGTATGTGTTAAAAATAACAGACTCTTTCCTCCATGCCATTTCCTTCTTTTTTGGTATGAATTGAATAATTCAGGAAATTTTAGTAAAATTGGCACTTTGATATGTTTAAGTAGAAACCCATCATGTTCGTATGATGCTTAATGTGTGCTACGTGGAGGGACATTGTGGAATGTGAGCTGCGGACTCCCCCGTGGTGTTAAGCGGCTTTTTATTTTTTTATTGATTTTATTATATTTTGTTTCTTTTGTTATGTTATGCTCTGAATGTGAATATTACTGTATGGGGTCACTGGATAGTCAGAGTTTATTCATTTGTAAATGGTTTTGTTCATACTTCCATATTGTGCTTATGCATACAGTATACTGTGGTCTCTCACTTTACTAGGCAACAGTTCTTATCTTTTTTTATTTATTTGATATGTAGAATCAATTGGCATCAGCTTGATCAACCCTTATCACAATACAAGATCCCACTTGGTAAAACTGCTTATTATTGCATGCACTTTAAGGACAAATTCAGGTTGTGAAGTGAAGCATGAATCTGTCAGAGATTTTAGCTGTTTGTAAATAAAAGCATTTTTTTGTTTTTGTTTTAAGCCTATGGATACTGAACATAAGCGCCATATTTGATATGATAATTTCACAAATGCCTTTATTTAAGTTGTGCCTGAAGCAGCTTTTAGTTTCCGTGTTTGTTATATCGATATTTTATTTACTGAGGCCGGCACCATTTTGTTTTGGTTTCATCTAAATATGTGAATCATTTAATGTTCACTAATCAGAGTTCTTGTAAAGGAAAATGGTGAGAATTGTGCTGTATAACTTTTGATATGAATATTTGTACATGAGAATATAGCTAGAACATACAGAGATACTGGTCTATTACTGATAACAGAGCTTAACGATAAAGACTTTTGCTTCGTTTTTGTTTTATAATATAGAGATATGGTCATACAATAGCTCAATATATTGCTAAGTCAAATCACTAGACTCTCAGATTGTATACATGCTGGTGGATGGAACCACAGACTTCTTATAATATCAGCACCACAATCTTTCATGGAGCGACGGTTCTACAAAAGCAAACACAACATGTGGGTCCAGATTGCATTTGAGTAAATAGTGTCTAATGATCAGATTTACATATTTTTTGCCATGTTCACTATGGTCATTGAACAGGTTGCACAATGTTTCCATTTCTACTGAATGGAAAGATAATTGTTTGGTGCTTAATTTCTAATACCACCTTTAGCCTTGTAGTTTTTTGTCTTGGAGAGACGATTGATTTTTACAAAATGTAAAGCATTTTGAAAACCCCTCTGAGTCAAAACACTACTAAGTTTTTCAAACACTCATGACATATTAAGAGTACCCCATGCAGTGAAACCCTCTAAAAATGAAGTATATGTATGAGAAAATAAATACTATTTTATCACGGGTCAGTTTTTGAAACATTGTTTAATGTGGTGGTCTTGAATGCAACCCTGTTATGTTTGGCAGGTATTTCTTCACCTGTTATTTTCTCTTTTCATTTCAGAGCCACAACATGTATTAATGTTCCGTCATGTTCCTCACAGGGATGAAAGGTGGAAGATGTCCCCTGAAGTAACAAAGTATTTTAAAAAGAGGAACATAATGACAGTCAATTTCTGATGGCAATATGACGTAAATGCTCTTGTTTTACACGTTGAAAGCTAAAAATCTGAATTTGTTATGTTTGACCAGAGTGTGTTCTGAAGTTGAATGGCTCCTCTAGATTTTTCAGCCTTTTACATTTTCACAAACTTTCTGAAATTTGATGAAAAAGGTTCTCATATGCAGTAAGGCCTTTCGTCTGGTCACATAACTGGAGCCTTGCGGACAGATGGTTCCATAAGAACCTATTGGGGTGCTTGAATAAGGTTTGCCTGAGAGCTTCAGAACGGTTATGAACCTTACAATGTGTGTGGATTACGAGTTACTAGAGAGATGTATTTAGTTAGAATAAAGGGGACTTTCCTAAACAACCGTATTCACCATTTCCTGTGCAGTTCAAAGATAAAATAAAAGAGATTCTGTTGAAACAAAGGAGTCTCAATCGACATCCTGCATCTTATGACAACGCGTTTATCGTTTGTGGTTTCATTTCCCTGAAGTGCTTACTTATGTGGTCTGGGACTTCTTACTTTTGCTTTTCTTTGGTGTGATGTGAATGCTGTGACCTACTTCACATATCAAATGCTGTATATGTTAATAAGATGTGAAACTACAAACACACATGCAGGCCAAAGATCAATTATGAAAACAAGAACCTTGAACAGGAGGTGAGAGGGAAGTTACACTGCAGGAGCGTCCAGTTTCTTCTAAGCGTCCTGTTAAGCATCGTGGAAAAAGGTAGGACCCAAATGCAGACTACAAAAAAAAAGGTAAACGGTCTAGAAACAAAAAGGCGAGCTTTATTTTAAAAGCTGATACACACAAAAACATGGCATGAAAAACACAGGTAGCACAAACACACAAAACTGACCGTGGCCAACATGGAGGGAGACAGGAGAGACAAACAATGAACCGACGGGGAACACAGGAAGAGACAAGACTAAATACAGGGAGGGGTAATCACGAGACGAGAAACAGCCGGGCAGGGGAGGAGAAACACAAGGGCAACAGGTGAACACAATCAGACACACCAGGGACACTATCGACAGGGAGGAAAACACAGGGAGAAGGACCAGACAAGAAACAAGGAAACAGGTAGAAAGGAACAGCAAAACAAAACCCATTACCAGACACACAAAACTAAAACCGTGACATAACACCAAGATCGTGACACTTCCTTACGTCTCAGGGTAAACATACTTGATTTAGGGTGTCGATCTGGGGCTTTTTGGGCATGGCTGTATATGCTGGCAGGAATTCAACTGTAGAATTCTTGAATTCTCTGCAGCCCTTGCCCGCCACACCACAAACCCCTCTTGTATCCCCAGGGGCAAGTGGAAAGCCCCGAGGATGGCAGCAGAGTGGTTATGTTTACCTGCAGTAGTGCTGACGGTGTTGTGGTGCGTCGAGTTCCCCTGTCTTTTCTCTAGTAGTCAGTGGTTTGACGGCAATGCAGCACCTAGTGTGGATGCCTACAACAATATGTAGATCAGTGATCTGTTTCGTGGTCTGACCTCTCATTAACCCTGTGATGCACGCAGCTGGTTTAACACATCATCGGGTGTCTCCAAACAGGAAGTGAAGTGACGAAGATAAGATTAGACAATACTTGAAAACACGCTATATTTTCATATTTTCCTCCCAGTCACATATTCTGATAACATGAGCAGAAGCTTGCGGAGTTATGAGTCTGACATATTACCTACTTGAGCTAAGCAGACCCTTCCCTTTACGCACTTGTAAAAGTTTCTGATTGAGAAATGCACTTCCTCTGACTGCCAGCTTCCTCTGAAAACGCACGCATGCAATTACACATGATCTGAAGTGCAGTTGTTAGCAGCTATAATGATGAAATTCTGCAGAAATATGTGAAGGGAAGAAGGCAAACATGCTAATATGGAAAGTTGATCCCAGACTATTTTACCACAGATTGTTGGTATGACACCTAATTAACTTTAGACCAATTCTTTAAATATAACTTAAAATGCACTTGTTTGTCAGCACAAGTGTTTCCATTTGTCTTATTATTAAGTCATAAGCCAGTAAATCCATGAAGAGAAACTCATAAATCCCTTAAATGGGCACAGTGTTTGCTTTAACTCAATTTAAGGAACTTAAAAAGTTCCTAGAAGTACATTTGCTCTTAGAATTTAAGAAGTGCATTAGAAAACATTACCACTGGGAAACTTAGTCAGTGTGTAAAAGATAAAGTTCCCACCCACACTCTCTAGAGGCCGGTTAAAATGTATATCTATGAACTGTGTCAAAGGGTTGACTGACCTCAATCCTTAAATCAAGTTCATGCATGCCTTATAAGGTTTTATTGTCAGCAGGTACTTTTTAGATTTCTAAAAATATTTTATAACTTAAAAAAAAGTAGTGATATGATAAATCACCTGTTTTACCCATGGTCACTCCAAAATAATTACACACGGTCCCTGCTGGGTAAACATGCCCAGGCATGTTTACCCCTCTGTGGGACTAATAGAGGTATTCTGATCTGGTGTTGGGACATTGTCCACTTGTTAGTGAGATAAAGGAGAAAAGAAAATGCACATCTAAGAAAAAGGAGGAGATTCCGAGACATTTGGTTGCCTCACAAAGTGCACGTCATTTCCTCCTGTGACAAATGTGTGGTTTTCTGTCTTTTAAAAGTTTTAAAGGGGTGTGATCATGCCAAGTCCTTACAATGTGCCTGTGATACTGGGAGGAGAATGAATGGTCATGTAAAGAGTATGCATTTTCAACGGTTTATGGAAACAGCAACAAGTAAGTTGTACTACTTTCTTATTCAAATTCAAACAGAAACAGCATTGTATACTTCCACTTGGCACACTAGTGTGGTTATATTCTTACAGATGTTGTGAAACTGAGTGAAAACTTTCAGAGTCAATTTGACTGCTTCACAGTTTCTTTAAACACAGACAGTTTAAAATGTTACTTTTTAAACTGTCTGTGGAATCTGGACAATACTTAAGGAGACTGACAATTGTTGACATTTAAACATGCTTTACTATAACAACAGTATATGTTGCTAGAAAATGCCTGAACTGATAATATAGCAGACTTAATAGCAACAGTTTATTTGTATCACTCCCTCCTTCACTTGTGGCTTTAAAACAAAGTTCCCCTCACCGCTGGGATGTAGGTTAACCTTAACTGACCAGTTCCTTTCTCCACAGCTTTACTCTCTCTCCTGCTGGTTATGGCTTTTGATTCATCAAGAACTGTGGCAGCAAGCAGAAACCAGCAGTGTGGGGATTCTGTGCAGAAGAGTTTGAAGCTGAGCAGACTCTTACAGAAGGAATCTGTCGACCTTATCAAAACATATGTGAGTGCACGCATAAAAGTGCTTTTTTTATGTCTTAAATCCTCATCTGCTTGTACCCCACCCTTCTTAGAAAACATAGATGTTCATGTTCCTCTTTAAAGATGTGTGGCTTGATTATATATTTCTTTTTCTGCAGAAAGCCTCTCAAGGAGAAATGTCAGAGCTCTTCTGCAAGGTGTCTGTAAACAACGTCCCCGACCCCAACATCTCCGGCCTGGAGCCCTCAGAGAAGATAGCGAGCATCTACACGCATCTCCAAGAGTTCTTCCCACATTTTGAATGGGTGTACGAGCAGCAGACAGACTTACAGTTACCCACGAGCCCACTGCTGAGCGACCTGAGGCGGTTCACAGCTGGCAGCAGGAACCTGGCATATCTCATAAAACCCTTCTATCAGAGCCTCTTCCCAAACGTGCCTTTACCAGAGAGGGGGCCCACAACACTACCTCCACCTCAGAACATCTTCCAGCAGAAGGTCTACGGCTGCGTGGTGCTGAAGACCTTCAAGGAGCTCCTGTCAAATGTTTCCAGAGAACTGAGGAGTCTAAAAAGCCAAGTGTGCAGAAGGAGGACACACACCAACACACTCTTCTGAGGATGGCCTAAGGCTGGCCTTAGACAGTCAGTTTAACAACACTGGGTTAAACAAAAAGACTTTAAAAGGGAGGATAAAGGTGGCTGCATCAATGTAATGAAGCCTATTTATGGTATTTATTATTTATTTTTTTGTTTCTGATGAGATACATGCTGTTAAAAGAGAGTAAAGTTATGTCTCTGTAATATATGTATATTTAAGTTGTCTAATATGTTACGTTGTATATGTTTGTTCTACTTTGCTGTTTTGCTGTATACAGAATTATTAAATGATGCTTTGCTGCTGAACTTTTCTATGTTTCTCAGTGTGGTTGTATAAACAATATACAATTTCAGCAACATGGTGTCTTGAAAAACAGATTTTCATTCACAACATAGGTCTTCTGTTTGCTGGACTCAATCTGAGGAACAATATAATCGGACATCAAGTGTATCAAGGGAGTTAAAACTAAATCAGGAAGCAGCTGAGACGCTGACTGTGTGATATCAAGAATGACGCATGGGTTTAACACAAGGCAGTATTTTATCGGAAAGATTTCATGAAACTGGCGGGCTGTCTGGCCAGTCACAAGGTGTCGGTGTATGTGCGTACTTGCATCCTTATATAGATGGAGACCCAAGTGTGAGAAGGGGAAAACAGGAGAAGTTGATAACCTGCTAAAAAACCCTTTTATATAAATAGATACAAATCAGACAATGTCAAAAATATATTGCATATATTAATAACATACCAAGTATTTTTGTTGAAATTATGTAATGCTTAACTAAACTTTCCTCTCATCACAAGCTATGAGGAAGCTGGAAGTAGATGGGGATTCACTCTAGGTCATGAATCAAGTTCCCTGTAATAACTCTGCTTTATTTAAAGCCCAAACAGAGAGGGTACCTTAGGACAACAGTGTTTCTTCAGTCTACATTATTCATTCATTTTCACCACCCACTTAATGCTGTACAAGACTGGAGAGAGCTGAAGTATACTCCAGCAGATACAGTTGTGGTGGAAAGGCCTTGGAGTAGTCACAAGATCTCCTGTAAAATACTCTCTAGTGCACTTGACTTGAAGAAACACCAAATAACCCGCACAACTTCAACACCACCAAGAGGGAGCACATGCAACGCATAACATAACTTAACCAGGACCTGTTGTAGTTCCTGTAACCATCGATCCACCTGTCATCAGCACATCACTATGGAAATGTGTTGACTTTTGAAGAACTGCAAAACACATTTAATCAAACTATACTGTTTCCAAGGTCCAGAAAAAAATGCTATGTCTTTACTCGATTGTATAGTTATCCATATATGATGAGAAATACATATAATAAACTTCAACCTCATGCTGGCGCTAGAGAAATGGTCTTTGGATTACAAAAATCACCGGGAGACATCACCTCTTAACTATGAATGACTGCACATATTTCTATGCCAATCCATAAAGCAAATTCATTGATTAAGTGAACGCTTTGAACCATTTGAGGCATTAGAATTAAAGGACAATTAAAGTGTGTTATCCTCTGGGAAGACCAACATTGTTATCCATTTTAAAAGTTATGGAAAGAAGAAATGCCGCCATGCACTCGCTTCATTTTAATCTCAACTATCCATTGTTTTAGTTGTTTAGATTTAACTTTAATAACAGAAATTAGAGCTGTGTTTAGTTTTAAACCTATTGTTTTATGATATATCCTGTAACATATATCTAGCAAGACATTTTCTACAGAACCAAAGAGAAATGGCCATAAAGATTGAAATACAATACTCTCCAGAAAAAAAGACACAAGTAGAAAGTTGATTCTGAAACACATGTGTTGTATTTTATTGCAAAAATATGGATGGTTTACAAAGTAAAGGAATCAGTGACAAGGACTTGAAATGACACCTAATAATTCAAATGATAATCATCGTCAAAACAATGAACAAACATGTATCCGATGAAAGCTCCACATTAAACATTATTCATGAGGTAATGTACCTACTGGAGAAATTACACAAACACATGTATTGAATCAGGTGCAGGTTCATCCTTTAACATGCTTTACATGTTTTGACCTGTGGGGGGCAGTATACAGCCGCGACTGAACACATTGAGCATCAGAAGTGCTGATGGCTATCTTTGAACATTCAAGACGGTCAATAATTTAGCATTCACTAGAAATATGAAAACCTGTTCAAACATGCAGTATTAGTAAACAACAAGCACACGACAAGACTCAATACCTATTAACCACAACATATAAACAGGTACAAGTGAAAGCTTATTTTATTGATAGTCACAGTTTGAGCTTGACTGCAGCCAGAATCACACACTGGGGTTGTTGTGGTCATTGCGTAACGTTTACACTCTCATAACCAGCTTCCCATTTGTAATGCCCTTTTAAGATTATTACAATGCTTTCACATTTATTATTTTCAAAAAGTTGTGTATGAGATGACTTTGTGTATAACAATCACCCCAAAGCAATGGAGTTAAAGGTAACTGGTGGTAGCTGTTGAATCAAGCATTGTAAGCTTAAGTTTGGCTTGAAATGTTAAATTCTCATATAAAGTTATTCAAACTCCTGATATTAAAATATCTCTATGACTTTTCATCATATGTGTGGTCTTAAAAAGTGAAAATTATCTTTTTGAGGTGAATTATGAAATCCTTGCTCATTATTCGATCAGATACTGCCAGCAGGCATTTTAACTCGCATGCCAGCACTCCCATTTCCTTTTTACCAGGAAGGCGCACCATGAACTGAAATACGGTTCATGGGGTTTTTATTGTGCAAATGTAGTGTGCAGAGCATGCACTGAGGATCATACTTGAGAAAGGCATTTCAATGTTGTATTGCTATTGTAAGACAAATATAAATATATTTTACATATACATCTCTATATCCCTGATTATTAATATTATTGATTTATGGCATTAACTCTTTCAAGTCTTTTGAGCATCAATATTTGCATGCATAGAGTCGGACATTGATATTCGATTATTGCTTAGTCTAACTACTTTCATGCAGAGTTAGTAGACTTATCATCTCATATTATTGCTTACAATCAGGTAAGCAGGTCTCCCTTGGAAAAGAGATCAATGATCTCAATGGGATTTTATCTGTATAAATAAAGGTTTGAAATGAAATGAAATCAAATCAAATTGACCATTTCTACTATATCTTTATATTCATTGAATCTACATAATTATTCAAACATAATTAAGGCATATTTTTCCATGCAAGCAATAAACTAAAAACTAGTAACAAATAATGAAATCATTATAAAGAGCTTCCAGAGTGTTCCCGAAGTCTCTGCATAGTGCAGTGTACCAACCTCACTTACAAAACGTTGGGGTGTCCATCATTGAAAAGTGAACATTCATTTTTAACTCAATCTCAAAGCCATTCAGCAGCTAGAAAAAGAAAGAGATTTATGTTGTTTAATATTACGTTATTTCTCACTTTCCTTAAAAGTGGCTGACTTTTTATTTGATTTTGCAATATATTTTATAATAATCACATATTGAAATGCACATTTAAAAGTATGCTAATTTACTATGAAAGTAGATTTAGCAAACATATGTATTATAATAGTGCGTGATCCGTGTACCAACCTTAAGGAAGTGCTCAAATGTGATTCCCTCGAAGAATTCATCAGGTTCCTGCGTGTGAGAAAGAAAGGTTACAGACAAACAATGAATCAAACTCAAGTTTAATTTAATCTAAACTGAATCTCACATACCATGTGAGCCATTGAAGTACTGGCCACTTCCCTCATGGCAGCATCAGCAATGCCTTTGGCTGTGTCCTTCCCTAGGTCCTCGGTGAGAGATAGTAGCTCGTCGATCACCTGGACAGATGTGAGCAACAAGTTGAAATCAAATAATATTACTACAATGGCTACAGGTATCAAACACGTCATCTGAAAAGGTTTGAGGAAAGTTTAATTAACTAGCAATTGTTGCAGGAAAGGCCGCTGACTAGTGTTAGACTGGAGACACTCAAATCACCAAGTCTGTGTCAGACTACGTCTCTTGACCATACATTATCCAAAACTGTTCAAAAGATACCCTAACAACATTAAACTGACATGTCATGATAATCTCCTCAGAATGTGAGTAAGGATTTTTGTGATTTTCCCTGGTTATGTGACAGCTAAAGTGCATGAGTAGCAGTGACCGGAAGCTTACATGTCTGTACTCCTCGAGGGTTATCGTCCCATCGTCGTCTGTGTCATGCATGTTGAATATAACTGCAGAGAAAAAAAACACAGGTATTGGTTCAACTGCTGCATATCAGCCACAGATAATGTCAACCAAGTGATAATGTGATTGAAGACACACATCTCAGTTTCTCCCTCCTGACGCTCTCACGCTCCTCTATCATGCGTGGCGATGGGGCCTTGAAATGGGACATGACCATCAGAAACTCCTCAAAGTGGATCTCATCCACAGGGCCCTCGCCATTCCGCCGAAAGTTTCTAGAGGAATATAGAGGTCAGCCCGCAGATAGTGCAGTTCAGACATAACATTATTGAATCTTATCTCACATCATATGAAAAGTTCAGGCAACATTCAAATCATCATCACTGTACCTTCTGTCGAAGAAGGCCTCTATTATCTGCGCGCGGATGGGATTGCATGCCAGATCTGGGATGCTATTGAAATGATCCCTCCTGAGAGTGGACAAGGATTTTAAGGAGTGGCAGCATACAGTAATATTTAATCATGGACACAGGTTGCACAATGTTTATGCAGACAAAAGGCTTGTTAGGCAGGTTTCCACTTCCAAAGAAAGCTGATCAACTGCCAGGCCAACTTGTTTTTCACAACCTGAAATTATCACATAAGAATTCACAATAGTCAGTAAAGGTTCTAAAAAACACTTACTTCAAAGTTTCCCCATTGTGGCCCAACAGCTTGAACCTTGTATGTAGGACTCTGATCTGCGAAATTGAAACTAAAACATAGAAAAGGAGAAGTTAGTTCTTGTGTATGCAAAACGAATAGGTAAAATGCCTCTAAAAACAATGGAGAAAAACAGACATGTTATTCAAACCGGTTAGATAGTCATCTTTTTGACATTTAAATAAGTACATTTGCTCGGAATATGCTCTACATTCCATCACGTATCAATGGATGCTTTCAAGGCCACAGATTTGGATATTCATATTGTATGCAAAACACTGATTTTCTGTGATGTGCCACCTATATCTAACACACGCACCAATTTCAAATAAGGCTACAGGTTAAATACGATAGCTTTTGTTGCATTTAACAAAAAGGCAATTGATTAATTGAACCTTGTTTTGTAAAAGCGTTCAATATATAGTGGTTCATCTATTATTTATAGCACCTCTTCTTACCTGGGTAAAGTTACACTTCCATTAACTTGCAGTAAATTATTTAGTAATACTGCACCACATAGAGGCTGCTGGAAGAGTGTAGTTACGCAATAAAGGCACATATTGATCATGCCTTCATGCCTAGACGATGAATTCCCCTTTCAAAATAAGATCGATTTAAACCAAGAAAATATTTCATTAGGTCTCATTTCCGGTGCAGTGAAATCATGTTTCCACACATCCTACGTGTATATGTAAGGTCTTACAATTAAAATAGCTTAGCCGCAAATGCAAAAACAAGAATGATGATAAGCTCATACTCACAGCCCGTCTTTTCCTTCAGATCAACGTACTCTGGTTGACCAGGTGAGGACTGGAACGCACCCATCCCTCGGTGAATATGTTCCTTCAGTCCGGAGTAACGAGACCAGATACAGTCTATGGACCGGAGGCAAGTCGCAAATAAACAAAACTGTTGGGATTTAAACGGATCTCAGAGTGTCATGTCTCAATTTCATGCATCTCACTGTGCGCGCGGTCACCAGCAGGTCGCATCCTCTGCACACGGTGCAGGCTACTTCCGCACCCACAGTCCTCATGACGACACATTGAGGACAGGCTGCACTTTGAATAATGTACATTGTATGCACACTTTTTTATTTATACAGAGGCTGCGACTGTGTTTGTTTATACTGTACCGGTACACAGTTAGTTATCAGATATCATAATATAAGCTTAAGTCTGAAATGTGAAGTATAACGTTTCAAACGGAAGTGTTTTGATATTCTGAAGTATTACATTACACTATTTAACCTAGCCAGTTCCACAGGTGCACCAACCTGTTTTAACTCTTATTTTTGCTGAAAAAACTGTCATCAATACGCAGACTGTACACACAAAAAATATATTTTAGATTCTGGACTTTTAAAGCAAATATATCAAGCTACAGTAAATGATTATTCCTAGTTGTGTAGCCATAAACAAGAACTGAGATAGATATCCTCAAATGGGGAACTTGTGTGCTACCAAAGGAATTCAAACAGACAACAAATGATAGGCCTTTTGACATTTTATTCACAGCACACTACACAATTAAATACACAGTCATACACATAAATAACCCAATACAATCAGCTGTTTGAAACATGATTAAAAGCTGAACAGCTAACAGATGTTGCATGTAAAAAAACAAGTATTCATTTAAAAAACGTACCATTGTTGGAACAAAACACAATTAAGAGTTATTCGATAGAGCAATGCAACTGAGTCTGCATAATAGATGGCCTTCAAAATACAAAATGAGTTTGTAGTAATTATTTCAGACCTTACTCTTTAGCGCTCACTGTCACAAAAAATATCGCACAAGTGTATCCAAAATGTATTCTACGGACTAATCTTGTTGGATTTTGTATGTCCTTTTGTGCAGAACTGCTATGTCCTCTTTGGACGTTTCCATGAATTATAATGCTTGAAGAAGTGACTACATTTTCATATTTGAAACAAACGTGCTCATGGAACTGTATAGGAGGCGTGTGGTGCAGTGGGTTGTCCGTTGGTGTTCGGATCAGGGGGTCACAGGTTCAAACCCCACTGCAGTCAGCATGTCGTTGTGTCCCTGGGCAAGACACTTTACCCCAAATTGCTCCTGTGGGGATTGCCCACAGTATCGAGTATGTAAGTCGCTTTGGATAAAAGCCTCTAAGAAGTAACATGTAATGTAAACAATTCACAGTGATCTTGAAAATCTTCATTTTAGGGAGGCTGTGGCTCAGTGGTTAGTGTGCTGGACTTGGAATCAGGGGGCAGCATGTTCGAGTCCCACTGCAGTCAGCATGTCGTTGTGTCCCTGGGCAAGACGCTTCACCCCAAATTGCTCCTGTGGAGATTGTTCACAGTACGTGTAGTATGTAGTATGTAAGTCGCTTTGGATAAAAGCGTCTAACAAGTGACATGCTGTATTCCATGCATCTAAAGTATAACAAGTTATATGCTAAATATAATGTTGATTAAACCAATGTGTTACCAAAGTTCACCACATGGTGGGAGCATTTTATCATGTGTAATATAACACGAGTGATTCAATATCATACATGCACATCATACATTTTACATACAACAAAGTCCAGGAGCAGACATACAAATCAACAAGACATGACATACAGTAAATAAAGAAAAATGGAAAAAAGGAAAGAAAAATACATTTTTAGTTTTTAATAGTGCTAATTATATTGCTTAAATTATTGATTGAAAATTAAAAAAATTGGTTTACAGTCAGCCCATTTCTTTTTATGGATATGAAATGTCCCTAAAAATACAATTAACTGCACAAAAAGGACTAGAGGACAGGTTTGTTATCCCTGATGTCTGTTCAGTTTGCATCAGAGCAGGACAGTGTGTGTGTGTGTGTGTGTGTGTGTGTGTGTGTGTGTGTGTGTGTGTGTGTGTGTGTGTGTGTGTGTGTGTGTGTGTGTGTGTGTGTGTGTGTGTGTGTGTGTGTGTGTGTGTGTGTGTGTGTGTGTGTGTGTGTGCATGTGCATGTGCGTGTAGTATAGAAAATCTACACAATGAGTTGTGTTAAATATAATGTTAAATCCCAGGGTTTTTCAATATTCAGGATCAGCAAATGATACACCATCAATCCCCTTTCACCATGATTGTGTAGGTCATTATTAAATTGTAACAAGCCCATCCCAACCTGTCCTACTTCACAGCTGTTTCTAAATCTGGCAAGCTTCAGACTCAGAGTCAGTAACTGTTGCATCCTCCAGTCATGGACAATTAGCTGTCAGCGCGACAGCTGTTAACAGGTTGTGTCACCTTGCGGTCTCCTTATAAACAGTCGATCGGAGAATCTGAAAGCCTTGTTATGACACTAATCAATTATTAAGTAAATTAAGTTCTTTTTACAGATACAACCGGATAAATCAGTCAACTGTCAATATAAGACCACCTGCTGGTGAGCACACTTTATTATCCCAGTCTCAATATTGTGTCACTGTGATAAAAATAAAATGGTGTCATAGCATTTTGTCCTCGCACTATATTGCATTTTAACTAGACAGGATGGTAATTATTTGTTCATGTGCCACTATTGTCCATCGTCATACCCAGAGACCAAACATTACTTTTATGCTGCAACACTTTTTGGCTAGTTTTCCAGGGGCGATTCAGAAAACTGATTACTTTATATTGCAATACAGTATGCAGCAGTAGCACAATATCAAGTAAAATAAAGTGCTACATTTGGACACAGAGACTCAAGATACTACTAAGCAAGTTGATATTGTACTTTTGAGGTGCAAATTCCTACATGTATTTGAAATGTATAAGATTGACGTTGAATGGTTTGGGAACCTTTCCTGCATTTTTTGTCCAACTGGTTATTCCAGCCTTGCTTTGCACAATAAATCAAGTATTCGTGGGTTTGACTACATGTTTTAGTAACCATGATTTAGTAGTTCAAAAACACAGGAATGCTACGATTACAGCCTCTATGGCATATATATGATGTCACTTGGAATAGCCATTGGCCTCTGACAAGGCAGAGTTAAAGTGTATATTCAGGGTCAGAAGAGGTAAACCAAACCAGAACACATTCAAGTATTTTCTCTGTGGAGGGGGATTGCTGCATCACCTTGTACACAATCATCAACCCTGATGGAAGAGAACAACAATACATGTTCTCTTCTTTATCAGCCTCTGCCCTTGAAATGCTCTTTTCTATGAAAGTGTCTCACTTGCAGCGTGTTGTAACCATTGCTGAGCGACCAACGTCTGCTGGCTTGAAATTGATTTAAATACAGACTCTGCTCCGGAGAGAGGGGGAGACAATAAGGAGGTATCTGCTATACGGAGACAAAAAGGGGGCAGAAAGCATGGCCAAGGAGAGAGGGCAGCCTGAGCCTGTTTTGCATGCACGGGGGCTTCTGTGGGAACAGGAGTTGACAGGAAGCCGCAGTGCTGCCTCCAGCTCTCAGACAACAGCTGCTCAGGAAGAGGAGACGTCCTGAGGGTGCTACGACACGTCTCGCTCTTTCTCCATCCCTCTTTTCACCTGTCTGCTTCCTCCTTTCACTGAACAGACGTATGCTACACAATGCATTCTTCCCATTCACACACATCTTGATATCAATGACACACACACACACACACACACACACACACACACACACACACACACACACACACACACACACACACACACACACACACACACACACACACACACACACACACGCGCGCGCACACACACACACACACACACACACACACACACACACACACACACACACACACACACACACACACACACACACACACACACACACACACACACACACACACACACACACACACACACACACACACGAGATTCATAAGAAATTGGCAGACTCAAACAAAAGCACTCGAATAGGTCAAGCTGACTTTCTGATGGAATCTGTTGTTTGTTCTGCTAAGCAATGTTTAGGAAGAGTAATCATCAGGAGTTTAATGAAAATGAAATATTCTTCCTCTTCTGAGCCACTGATGAAAGACATTTCAACGAGCGAAGCCTTTGTATTAAATTCAATTTGAATATTTGCATTTGTGTAATTTGGTTATTTATGAGGTTTGTGCGTTTTGATCAATTTCCTCATGCAGAACGAAGAACCAATTTCTTCCGAGTGTTTTTATCCACAACTGGAGAACAACACACTGCAATTTTCAATTGTCACCACATCTTTTCAAGAGAGATGCCTTTATATCTCACAATAACAGCAAGATTGTTTGATGTGACAGCTCAGATAATATTAGATTGATTAAACCTTTATCTTTCACAGACAACCGCTCATTAAATAAAGATTTTTGGGCAAAAAGTCCCTAATTTAAGTACTGATAAACAGCATTAAAGAAAAAAGTTATATATTCCAGATTGGAGAAGTTTTGATTGCTTACAAATATTAAACATTAATAAGCAATAAAACATGTTCTTATTGCAGCATCATACTAAATATTGTGTTATAAATCATGTTAGATACTTATAAATGCTTGAAAGGTTGCCTCAGAAGTGTTATTTTCTCCCCATATAATATATTTAACATTATTTCAAAAATAGGGTGCATTACACATTAATGAAGGTCCCAATTATGATCCCATAATTACAGGAATGCCATGTATCTGGAATAGGATTCAGGAGCCAGCTTTTGTTTGGGTGGTATTAATTACTTTCATCACTTTAGAGGTGACCCAGTTCTAAAATCAAAACATCCAGACGGGGGGATGAAAATTGAGAGTGAAAAAATAATTACCGTACCTCGTTAGAAGAATACTGCATGTAAAAAACATCCAGTCTCTGTGGCTATTTCACAAGATTCTGTGTCAAACTATGAGTAGGTATGTCAATGCTTATACTAAATCTAATCATATACATCTCATACCTCTGCAATAAATCTTGAAAGTGTGTTTTACAGCTTTCAGTTTGCTTTTTAACTGATGGCACATAAAAGAACAGAAATGTGTCTCCTTCTCACTTTTTGCCCTTGGTTTTTCAATATAAAAAAAGAAGAAGGGATTGCCGAGGTGGGGACAGGGCATCTCCAGACAGAAAGAAATCAATTTCAGAGTACAAGCAATTTAGAGACAGCCAAAGACAAAACTGTGTTACAGTGAAAGACAGTTAGAATGCAGAGAGGTCAGGGAAGTTTTAGAAATGGAAAAGTTATTATTGCATTATCAGAAGGACTAAATAAGGATTTAGAAAAAAATAGTTTCAAGTGATGGAAGAAATGGTTGTTTCCTCTCAGGGGAATCTCTCCCAGACGAGATAGGAGATGTAATCCCTCAGGTGTGTCCTGGTTTTGTTCGGGGGTGTCTTCTCAGTTGGTCATGCCTGAGAACACTCCAAACAGAGCCGGGCACTTTTATGAGATGCCTGAACCACTTAGAGCTGGCTGCTTACAACGCAAAAAGGAGCATTTGTTCAATGTGGAGGCTTTCCAGAACCACAGAGAAACCAGCAGGATTTTGGTCTAAAATTAAGAATGTCACATAGTCTTAGTGATCAAATGTAAGAATACAATTTACAATAACAATAAAGTAATATATAGTAAATAATCATAAATTGACTTAACCCAGGCCCTTTGGCACAAATCACCCCAAGCCCACCATTTTGAAAAAAATGCATCCCCCAGCTGTTTTGAGCTAACATCATGCTAACTGTATAGACTCATGGTGTAGCTTACTAAAGCACTAAAACATGTGTGAACTGTTTTCAAAGTTGTCTAAATTGTTCAAACACAGCAATCAAAAAACCTTGATCATAGACATTTTACTTTGGAGGGCAAACATTTTTTTTTTAACTTAAATGTGCTTACCTCTCAAGCCATGTGTCTCCCTTCTTTGCAGGATGATTGAAATTACATTACATTACATTGCATTTAGCTGACACTTTTATCCAAAGCGACTTACAATAAGTGCGTTCGACCAACAAAATACAAACTTGAAGAAAACAGAATCATATAAGTACATCAGGTTTCATAGAGCAACAACATTTCAAGTGCTACTCAACTGGCTTTAGGTAAGCCTCTTGGATGCCTCTTCAAAAATATGTGGTCACATGACCAACTTCTTCTATGGTTTTCTAGATAACAGGGGTGGCAATACTTGCCCCTTGGCACAAATTACCCCACTCTCCCCTACCGATAAAAAGACCGATAACGTCGTAGCTTACTTAAGAGAGCTACTACGGTCTTTAATAGTTCAGCCCCGGGGCCCGTTTAATACCGGGGCTCGGTACCCATCCCTAGTTTTTACTGAGTCTAATTTGCAAGGCATGATTAGGTTAGTATTATTCATTATAACGGATAAACACTGTTGAATTATTCCTTACACTTCCTTTTTGGAGTTTTTGGTTTGGGCAGGCTGAACAAAGACACCACCAGCCCCTGCAATGCAATCACTCACACATCATCTCCATGCACACCAAAACATTTGAAGCGTAACTGACCTGCCATGCATGCTTCACGTTGCTAAGGTACAAGTGTATGTATCTTGTTGTTACAGCGTTCACATGAGGTTCCAGTAAACCAGAGAGAACACTTAGCTGCTTCTGCTGTGAGTGGTATAAGCAGCTCTTGGGCAATCGTCCAGAAGAATGAGTGTGCTGGTCAGCTGTGGCATACTGCTTAAAGCATACCCTCAAGATGGACCTCATCTCAAATAAATGTTGGAGAAGGGTATGTTGGCCTTGTTGTTAAAGCTCATCGCCAGTGTTGAAAAGTTATGCTCAGCCCTGACCTATACCACACAGTCATTTCTTAATGTATTTTGCCCTATAATGTTGGTTGAGTGGAATACGTTTGAGTGTTTGCAGTGATTTCATGGTGAATAAATTATGTGCAAAGGTCATATGTTGAAATAACGGTATTCATATTGTTACATTTAGAACCATACTGTTGTCAATCTCAATGATTCAGTATAACATATCTCTTACCTTCCACGTATTAAAAGTCGATTGGAAGTGTTTATGAACTCCAGGAACTAAAGGACAACATATTAACAGGTTAGATGTTAATTTAGGAATAAGTTATGCTTTAACCTTTAACTGACCCTTCATTCATTATTAGAAATTCAAAACATTAACTTTATGCAAGTATGTAGAGCTTAAATGCAAAATATGTAGCACTAAATAGTTAAATACGTGAAAGTATACAAAAAGTAATAAGATATGTCACATTTTTCAATTTGAAGGTACAGCTAAAAAACGAATTATACAGTATGTGACATGCATATGATTTGCTAACAAAGCCAGAACATCTGTTACCACCTTAGGAGGAGGAATATTGAGCAGATGCAGATCTGTGATGATTGGACGGCGGACAGTAACCTGTAATTATGAATCAGTCGACAAATCAGGCCTGGCTCTGCTGTGATTTGATGGCTAATTTTAAATTAAACCAACGTTTTTTTTTATCTTATATAGAAATGTTCAATATAATCATGTCTGCTGATCTGTTGTGACCTCCCCAAGCCAATTTGTAAGCTAGATAAAACAAATTCGTCAATATGTCTGTACCAAAAAGAGGGTCAATCCATCCAACAGTTGTCAATACATTTCACTACACGCAAAAAATACTTACCTCATTATGGCGCTACCAAAGTCATTAATATTTGTTCGGGCGGCAGACACCCTATCCGTTTTTAAGAGTGCGCTTAAGACCTTCCTTTTTGATAAAGCTTATAGTTAGGGCTGATTAGATTCAGCCCCTAGTTTTGCTGATATAGGCTTAGTTTGTCGGGGGACATCTTACTTCTTCCTTCTCTCTGTCTATACCTGTGTACTCTCATGTTCCGATTAACCCAGCTTCCCCACATTTCTTTCTTTTTGGTGTCTATATACGCCGGGATCCGGAGTCATGGATGATCCTGCGGTCCTGTGTCCTGGATCGCGAGCCCTGGATCGCGAGTCGTGGCTGTGGTCCTGGATCATCGGTCCTGGATGGATATCCTCGTGGATTCATCCTCCTATTATATACACACATGCATTTCCAAACATTTGGACTACCTATGTTGCAAATGTATTATCTTTTCGATTTACACACGGCATCTATTGCACGTCTGTCCGTCCTGGGAGAGGGATCCCTCCTCTGTTGCTCTCCCTGAGGTTTCTCCCATTTTTCCCTTTAAACTGGGTTTTCTCTGGAAGTTTTTCCTTGTACGATGTGAGGGTCTAAGGACAGAGGGTGTCGTATTGTCATACTGATATTCTGTACACACTGTGAAGACCACTGAGACAAATGTAACATTTGTGATATTGGGCTATATAAATAAACATTGCTTGATTGATTGATTGATTGATTGATTGATTGATTGATTGATTGATTGATTGATTGATTGATTGATTTATTGATTAATATGAATCATCCAGGAACCATGAATGTCGGTTCAAAAGTTTGTGCCAATCAATCAATATTAAGATGTTTAATTGAATAACTTAAAACTTTGACCTGTGAAGGATACTAGATGAAAAGTCAGAGGATCACCAGATTTTGGTCAGAGAGCTCTAAATGGTATCTTAGCAGTATCACATTTGCATTTCAGTAAACCAGTAAAAGATGCCCATTTCTTAAATAACCCTTACCTAATCAACCCTTGTGAACATTGTAACAAACTATTTGCCTGATCATATGCATAACACTTTGTACTAACTTAAGCAAAATAGCATACTTCCTATATACTGACGGAAAAAAATCAAGAAAAAGTGTCTAAAGCGCCAAGTAAGGCATTTTAATAAATACAGAAAACTTAAGACTAGTATGACAAACAACTTTTATGTTAAATTATTGCTTAGTTTAGTTAACAGCAACTTGACGATGTACAGGACACTAAAACGGCACCCGAGAATGACCATAGGCTAATAGGTTGTCCACAGTTAACTATTGTAACACTATAAGCAAATTTTTTGAATAATGAAACAGACAAAGTGTTGCAGGGATTTTTTTGTCCTGTTGTTGAATTGGCCACACCACATGTAACTAATTAATGTTAATTAAGTAGTTTGATTGGCAGAGCTCGGAGCGATCTTTTCAGTCACTCAATCTAAATATATAGATTTAGTGTCCTAAATGCAGTTTGTTACCGTTAAAGGTGCACTGTTAAAAATGATTTGTTGACTCAACTTGACTAAGTCAAGTCATCTTGTTGCTTTGACTGAGTTAAGTTGTGTCAAGTTGATTCAACATTTATTGTCAAGTCTATTACACTTCAATAAATTAGTTGATACAACTTGTAGTATGTTGACTCAACTTCATGTGTCAAGTTATTTGGACTAGAACATATTAGTTAAGATAACTTAAGAAGATGTTGGTTAAACTTATTTGATTGAGTTATTAAAAATGTGTTAATCAAGTTGGCTCAACATGTACAACTGTGTTTGTTCAACTTCTAGTACCAAGTTAACTTACCAGGACAAGCAAACTAATAGCTACAAAGTTATACTATACATCAACATGAGAACTAGCTTAGTCTAAACCAGGGGTGCCCAACCAGTCGAATCTCCCCACGATCGACCGGTCGATCGCGGGGAGATTCCCAGTCGATCGCGAGATGTGTCTAAAAATAGAACAACAATATTCTGTTTTATCGTTAATGTCCTATAACATAATCTTCCCGTGCCAGAATAATGCACTTGAACGCACAAAAGCTTTGTGATTGGCCGGCGTGACCCCAGGTGTGGGGGCGTGGCTGGTGAGCAGTGGGCACTATTTCGCTGACATTGTCCGTGTCAACAGGAGTGACAGTCCGCACACACACACAAGACCGCAATTATGGCAGAAGCAAAAGAGCCCAAAATATATAATTTTCACTCCGAGTGGGAGGATGATTATTTTTGTATCTATTCTAATTCAAATTCCATCTGTCTCATCTGTAATGCGAGCGTGGCTTTATCGAAGAAGGGTCATTTAGGAGCGGCATTTCAAAACAGTGCACAAACGCTACGAGACGGAATTCCCTCCCAATTCTGCCCTACGCTCCAAAAGGGGAGGGGCCTGAAAGGACAGCTAAATGCACAGCAGTCCATTTTCACCAGGCCCAACAACAAGAGCAAGGCTGCTACCATAGCATCTTATCGTGTCAGTCACATTCTTGCGAAACACATGAAGTCTTTCAAAGACGGCGAAGTTGTGAAAGAAGCATTCCTGGAGGCTGCCGATGCGTAATAAAAATAACAGTAGCATTTCAACAGGTTTTTGATATGATAAAAACTCAAGTTAGATACCGTTATTAATCAGCTGTAAGTTTTAGTTTGTTTGAATTTATTCATTATAATTATTGTACAAAATGGTATAAGAATGCAAACTTAAATTGATTATAGTCTATCATCAATTCAGGTTGATGCTTGCATCCTATTTTAAAGGCATTTATTTTTATACTCGACTAAAATGCAACAAAAAAAGTGTTTGATTCTATTAATTTTGTCTTTTTTATTGCACTTTGGCAGCAGATTCCTGTGTAGCTTCAGATCTCAGTTGTCTTATTAGTAAGCCTAATTTGTACTTTTGTAGCAACACTATTTTTATATAATGGCAAAGAAAGGGTTCAGAGTCTTTTCTTTTTTCCCTGTGTCATATGTGGCAGCACTGTTCAATGTTTCTTGAAAACATTACCCACTGTAGTATGTGACGTGTGAATAAACTCCAACTCTGTATCAACAACACTGTTGTGTAACTTCAGTTAAATACTTGTATGTGTGTAGATTCGAAAGAGGTAAAATAAAGGATCTGCAGTATTTTATGGAGTATTAATCGTACAAAGGTCAGTTTTATACAAGTAGAAGTGTGTATTTACCTGGTAGTAGGCTGTCAGTAATGGCTACGTCTCTCTATTTGGACTGGTAGATCTCGGCAGACTGGCAACTTTAAAAGTAGCGCTCGGTTCAAAAAAGGTTGGGCACCCCTGGTCTAAACTATATTAACACATGAAAAAATAGCTGAAAATACATTTCAATCAGGACTGTTATTACAATATCAATACCTGAAGAAATTAAGAACTCCAACCCACACACTCATTAACTGTTCAGTGTTGCTTTTTAATTCAAATAAGTGTGTCAATGGATGTCAACATATCATAAAGACCTTCCTTGGGACATGCAGACCAAACAAAAAACACCCTCTAACACACCATTGTTTTTGCTCTGGACTGCTCAAAAACTGAAATTACAATGTCCCATAGATACAACTGTAATTGAGTGACTTGTTAAACAGAGTCCATTCTGAGGCGTAAGTGTTCAGGGTTGCTGCAGTAAAATGCATAGAAAATTGTATCTCTCTTAACTTAACTGTCAGTCAGAACATTAAAACATTCTAACAGTACTGAAATATCCACTCTGTTCATGGTTGCTGTACAACATAAAATACACACTAGTGTCTCTCAGACACTTCCTCAAAATAGAGCAATAGAAAATGAAAAACAAATAAACTGGTGTGACCCACAGAGGGGCTATACATTTGTTTTCCTCTTGGAACAGTGGACAAATGACAAAAAATGAAAATGCATCCTTTGGGACGGATGCAGAGACATCTTCCTAGGCCATCTCTCTAACTGAGCAATATATTCTTTAGAGAGTGGACCAAGGGAGTGCACGAGTCCAACCCAATTCCCATGAACAGGCGCTGAATTACCTCAAAGGTGTATTTCAAGTCTTTTGGATAGTCAAGGTTCAACATGTACTGCAATCCCATCAGGTTCACAAAAGCATTGGGTACATCACCAAGGTCACGTATGACTATCCTTTCCTCGATCACGAGGGCGACATCGTTGTAGGAAGCTGGAAGAGGTTCCTTCACATCTCCAACGACTGAAAGGACTCCAATCACCATTCCCTTGATGACGTCCTCTTCAGGATCCGTTGGCTTCATGCAAAAAGAAACAAAAAACAACAACGAAAGTGCTTTAGAGATGCTTTGGCATATGTGCATACACAGACGACGCCTGAAACGACTAGTGTAACCCTGTGAACTCATTTTTGTATCATCTTGAACGACATTTCAGCGCTTACCTCACACATCTTCATGATAGTTGAAGGATTCTCCCTCATGTACCATGGTAGGCCCTGCAACACTGCTGCCCTTTTCCTTTGGTTCGATGCCTGCCAAAACACATGATAAATTAATATTGCTCGTTGCTATCATAATTATATGACCCCCTCACTCCACAAGGCATTCTGGTTATTTGCACTACGTTCACAGCTAACTTAATAGATTCCTTCATATTCCGTGTGTGGCCTGCCTTCTCTGACCCTTGCCTGCCTCACTATCCCTTAAGCCTTTGTACCACCATGTTGTTTATTAAATCATTGAACTGCATCAGGCGCCTGCTTTTGGGTCCTTCCCCTGTATCCCGTCGTAACAATTACATTGAGTTTACACGAGAACACATGAATGAATGTGGAAAGGCAGCTCTATTGCCTCAAAGTACTTTAAAGTAAAGAACTGTACTTACATCCTTGTCGAGGCTCTCCATTAAGGATGTAATTTCTTTGATCCCCTCAAAGCGCTTTGACCTGAACAACTTAAGGAATTTCTGCAGGTGGCTGTCCAGACCCTCATAGAGCGAATTGAGGTCCATCGACATCAGCCTGGTGAATTCCTTGACGATCTATATGAAGAAGTGACATTACATCATTTTAGTCCAAGTTAAAAGTGACCTACGTTTTCACATTTCACAAGCTGCCCAGATGAAATATTTGGTATTGCACAAGCATATATATGTCAAACCATATACAAATGTTGAACATGCAATACATGAAATAGAAGAACATTATTACGATTTAACAGCTCTGTCAAGACTTTCAGAATTGGAATATAAACAAATTTACGTCTGGAAGATGTATCTAAAACATATTCAATCGGCTCAATCACTTTAAAATTATTCTTGTAAAGTTTCTCTTTTGTATTCAGAGCCAAAAGGTCCGCCCTTTGACAGGAAACTTAGGGGGTTTGCTTTTTTAACTATCTCTGTTATAGCAGTGGTGACTGCACTATTTACTGCACAATTGTGGTTGATCAGTACACTTCCAATTATTTTTGGTGTGCACTCTTCCACAGCTGAGCTAATACGACATAGCTCGTTTATAATTTCCTGAGTTGTTGTCTTAGACACATGCAACATCGTTTGCATACGCAGTAAGAAAGATGCAACTTTCTGTTGAAACAAATCATGCAGGTCTTGATCCTCTATGTAATCATCTGTTGTTAAATCTAGATGGTCCGAATTTGTCTCATCAATTCCTGTACTTTCAGAGTTTGAAGTGACTTGAGTACAAGTTTGATACAAGTTTGTACGGAAATCATCAACAGTACAGAGGTGATGTTTCTTGCTCTTATGTGCGCGAAAAGTACTGGATACACTGGACTGAAAACTAGTCTTTGAAGGGACATTTCACAGTTTCCTTATTGTGTATGTGTATTTTTAGATGTGCAACATACTGTGTATCACTACAAGTCTCTGAGAAATTGCACAGTTCACAATTTAACCTTGAGGTCACCTGCGTTGAACGTGCTTGACTATGGTCTCTAGTTAAATGTTTTTTCAGAGATGATTCGGTCCTGAAGGAGCACACACGGTCTGCATAGACACAGGGAAGAGGACAGTTCCTTGCCTGATGACAGTGCTTCAGTTTGTAATGGACAATTAGTGTGCGTTGGCTCGGGGAGGAGTAATGACAACACTTGCAGGACCACCTCATTGAAGGGGAATTGCTCCAAACTGCACAGCCTCCACTGAAGTTATCCTGTACAGAAAAAAGAAAGAAAAACATGTTCAATTATTGAGTTATCAGCACACAACACAGTAAAATAAGTCCAAATACTCTTCTCTAAAATGTTTCTCAATCCAGATTTTAATGTATCCAGTAGTGGTGCACGATAATTATCGGCCCGATAATTATCGGTCCGATATTAGGAATGATGACGTCATCCCGATAAACCCGATAAAAGTATTAATAGCCCCGATAATATACAATATATTTTTTGGGTAAAAAAAAGGAAAAAAATACTGCGGTGTGGGTGGATTGGGATGAGGAGCGCTTGTTTTTCACTCGGCTCCTCCCGTTTTGCCAGTACTGTGGTATTAGTGGTTTAGGAAGAGGGGAGTTTTTCACAAATCCAGCGCTCCCTAACTCATGCCTGGCTGTGACGTAAATGGTGTGCGGCCGTGAAGCCAGGACAGTAAACAAACATGTCGTCGGTAGTATGGGACTATTTCAAAGTTTCAGAGTTATATAGTTCGCTTGCTATTTGTATTAACAAATGCAATGCAGAAGTTCCACGAGGAGGGGAAAAAGCAACGAGCTATAATACTTCCAACCTGATTAGTCACCTGAAACATCGCCATCGCTACGATGGTGTGTTAAAAGCGTACGAAGACGCCTGCGCTGCTAAACTAGCGGCGAATCCAAAGCCAGCTGCAAAGGCACCGGGGCTTTTACCTATCGACGAGGCTTTTGAAAAAGGCACTTTATTTGGGGAAATAAATATAGTCACTTTGAAGAGTCAAAACTGTTCTTGGCTTTGCTTTGTTCATAGTAGTAATGCTCATGTCATTTGCTCACTACTAGTCTTTTTTTTACCACCAGGTGTGCAAAAACTACAGATACATTTAATATATATATATTATATTATTATCGGTTATCGGTCTTGAGAAGCAGGAAGTTATCGGTATCGGTTTCAAAAACCCAATATCGTGCATCCCTAGTATCCAAACATGTAAACACTTTTATTACAAAGTGGAAATAAATACATTGAACAGATGTTAAAAATTGATTGCTGTAAATGATAAATGTCTGGTAGACAATCAAGTTTATCAAATCAATTGTCACTTTTTTTTTTTCTATCACTATTTTTCACATCACATGCATTTTCATCACCTCCATTCTTTATTTGTGTTACATCCACCCTTGAGGACACTTAAATGATAAATGACAATTTTATGTTATGAATGATGAAGAATGATGAAATGTAAGATGGGGAAAAGTATGTAACATTGCTCTGTTTATCACATTACAACTGTTTTAATCAAATCGGCTTTAGATTAATCTAATCACTTTTCCAATTCACATCCGTTATACCCCTCTATTTTCCAATTCACATGCATTTTCATCACCTCCATTTTTGACAATTGTTTTTTTTGGCTGTAGATCGTGTCAGAATCAATATAGATCTTTTTATTTGAAAGTAAATTCAGATTGTAAAAATTTTCTTTCCGTCTAAAAAAACATTACTTATAGTGAAAACCACCCTTGAATAATGGGATAGTAGACAAAAACCTTTAAGAACCCAAAATATAACATAATAATAAGTACCCTGTATCAAGATTGATGCAAAACAAGTGAAATTTGACCTTTTTAAAGAGGTTTAGGTTATTAAATGTTAACAAGCCCTGGAACGGTGTTTGTTACAAGATGCTGCGTCAGCCCGCGTGTTGGCATCGTGTTGATGCCAATTTAGTGTTGGGCAATCGGGCTAGAAACAAAAGTGCTAAATTGGCATCACTGCACATGTGTGTGCTTGCGCTTTCGAGTTTTTACTCTTAAAAAATACTTTTACTCGTGAAAAGTACATTATCCGTACCGGATACTAATTTCAGCCGAGTTTTAGGTTCAATCCTCCTTCGCTTTACACTATATACTCGCTATTTCACTCGGGCAGCTCTTAATTTCCAACCCACTGCTAGCTAGCTAGCTCGCTAACATGCTAACATTTTTCCTAAAACTAACTAACGTTAAATATGAAATATGCATCAAAAGGTGTGGCAACAGTCAGTCTGAGACAGAGACTAACGTTAGAGGATTAATTCGCATTGTCTGCTGATGAACTAGATTACATTTGAATGTACTTACTTGATAACTCCAGTCCGGGCTCTGAGCGAGGAAGAAAGATGGCAGCCAACTCGGATTTCAAATTAATTTCAGTTTTGGGACACTGCGTGTGACGTCATATTGCGGGCGCATGCGTGTTACATACAATGCCGAGGCTGACTCATGTTATCAATTTAATGCAACGGATTATTCTGAGTTTACAAAAAAATTTCAAGTTGAAGTTTTCGTAACTCGTCTTAATGAGTTGTAATGGGCAGTGGGTTCACTCAGCATGATAACATTTGCCCATCTGACTAAAAACCAATATCCTTTTTAACAGTGTGGGGTAGGTAAGTTTGAGAAACCGGCTCGAGATACACTTTTTGTTATTTTCCATGGAATGCTCTTAACATCCCGATAGCAATGAATATATTAAGTGATTTGACAAAAAATCCATAAAACATATCATCTGTGGAAGCCGTACTGTAAAAAGCACGACCAATCATTTGAGCCGGCCCGGCTAAAATAACTGGATGGCCTGCCTGCCTGTCAGCCTTCCATCTGGGCACAAACTTATCTCGTGCCCTCATTGGTCATGTGCACGTTCGTGTGTTGGAGGAGGGGCTCTGTAAGGAAGTGGCAGATTTTTTCCGGCTGTGTATTTTCAAATTCTAGCGCACTCGAGATGGTTTCTCCAAAATTACCTACCCCACCGTTAATGTAAAGTTACAGATATATTTAACAGCTTATCATATTAACCTGTGCACAACTGTCTCCAAAGCCAGCCAACTCCCAGGGTGCGCAATTACAAGATTCCCCGGGGAAACAACCCCGTCTTATCGTTCCGGGTAGATACACCAAGTAGGGGGGAGTTAATGTATGTAAGATTTATGTTTAATAGCTTTGTTGTACGTTTTTCATGTATTAATCATGTTAATTAAGGTAATTAGGTTTGTTAAGTATTTTGGCGTCATGTTTATTATTGTTTGACTTGTGGTTCAGTTTTGTATATAAACAGGTATGACCATAGCACCCCTGTTTTTAGTAGTACCTAAGGTTGGGGTCTATATAATGCTGCTATTTGTGCCAGTGCTGGGTGGTTTAGCAGAAGGCCTTGCAGCAAAGTGTTCGATGCCATGGTGACAGTGTAAATTATTGTAAATAAATGGTACCATTGGAGCTTGCTCTAACTCCTGCCTACTCACTGAAGGTCTGGACTATCGTAAGGTCACTCAGGTGCTTCTCCTTTCATTTTAGTATTTTTTTCAAGAGTTCTCATCTTTTCCATTGAATCCAAAATCTCTGTTTCTGCTCTTTTTATGAAGCCATAGAAAAACAGATTTCAGAAAATGTAAAACCCCTGTCCTCACGCACATACACATTCTCAAGTAAGGTTTGGGTCATGTTTCCCTTGCTTTAATAATAATAATAATAATACGTTTTATTTCGAGGCGCCTTTCAGGACACCCAAGGTCGCCTTACAGTGCATTTAAAAGTTAAAACAGCTAAAACAAAAACGTAAAGAATGTAAAGAATGCTTTGTTTGAGTGGTTTCATGAAGTTGTGTGAAATGCACAATATGAAGTTTGGAATATTTGATTGCTGTGTCATTCGAGTTGTCAGCACTTCAGAGATCAGAAGGACTTGCGATTGATTTGCAATGTATGATGACTTTTGTCCTTGAGGACTTCAGATTTGACTTAACTTGAACATACATAAACATTAAAGCACCTCTGAATCGTTATTGTTTACTTACTGAAAATGTCAGTTTTATGTCCCTCCTACATTATTCAGATCTTACCTTGGGCATCCTCTACGCCAGAGCTGGACTGAAAACAAATAGGAGCTCTGGGCTTGTGGGATCATGTCTGAACACTTTAAGCTCTTTTGCCAAAAGTGAGAAACCTGATAAATGATTGTTGTTTTAAACAAAATCCCTTTACCAGTCCACTCTTTCTCGGGCTTGGTCATTAGCAAAATGTTTCCGTGACATATGCTGGCGGTCCCCAGCAGATCAGATCTAATGATGTTGATGAGACCCCCTGACCTCTCTCTTGCACCTGTTTGAATTCCCTTTCTATCCAAGCTGTCTTATCAAATCTTTGGCCATGCTTAAATCTGATCTGAAATGTTCAAAGTCCAAAGCATTTTCTTGCAGTGAACTAATATACTGTAGGACTTTAATGTCACTGTCCTTCCTTTTACTAGAATACAGAGTCCAATAGTCTACTGTGTATAATTACAGTAGAAATGATTTTGTGTTGGTAAAGTGGGTCATTACTTTAATATAGATCATCATTGACCTGCTAACACAGTTAAAAACACAAACAAGGCACATCTTAAAACCTAACTTCTCATTCAACGAAGTTGCTGAAGGTTAAGGATGTGTCTTTGTAAGCATTGTATCCCATTTGAAGGAGCTTCTTTAAAAAACGTTCGTTCCTCCTGATCCGAGCACTCAGCACTTTCTTGTATTTGACCTCTGCAAGTAAACAACACACTTCTGGAAGCTTACAAAAAAATGCATCGTCATGAACCAAGGTCAGTGCTGTGTAGGTAAACGCACTGTGCCTCAGCAGTAGCTGCCAGTACATATACACTACTACCCTGTGTTTCTACAGGCAGGCAGCACAATTGAAAATGTGTTTTCTGACCTCTGAAGACAATAAAAAAGATTATTGTAAACCAATGCGGAGCAATTTGGTTATTCTTTTAATTGGCTGATCTTGTTAACCAAAAACTACACCATTTGTATCTGAGCGAACCTTAACCATGCTTTATAACATTATAAAAACAACATGCTGCAGATGATTCATCCCTGTATTAGTTAAGTATTGGTTTAGACGGATTTGACACAATGTATCTGAATTTCTCCTGCTAAACATTTCCTTTGTTGCATCTTCCTGAAGGCATTCAGGAGGAGCTTCAAAAGAGTGTTGGCCATCTAGGGAATTTAAAGCGGATTCATCCCTGTCTTCCTGTTGCTTTTCCTTTTTTCTTTTTTGTGGCACTGAGGACAGGGAGCATTCCACAGGGACAGCATCTTTGTAGTTTGACACTAGTTAATATTCAAAACAGACAATTCTGTGTGTAATATACTAACTTATGAATGGGTTCAGACACATTGAAATAGTAACACCTGTAGAATTTCAGATGCTTTGTGAAAGGGCAATGCTTACAAGTGAAAGACAGAACAATTGTTATTTTCCTGGTGCCATCCAGGATCTGTGCCCATCTATTTGCAGGTACTGTATGACACACATGCTGTTTTGTATGCCGCTCACCTTTAACAAACTCTTGGAATTGGTTAAGTCGGGGAATTGGTGACCCTGTTATTTGAAAGTTGAGAAGAATCCCTCATCCCTCCTGCTCTGCGCTGCGTTCCCTCTGCATCAGTAGGATATTCTTTGTGTCTCCTTTATCCTTCTATTCACTCTGCTCCTGCACTGTGTTAGGCTTCGTGTGCATGCTTCAGCAGGAAGGATGGACTCTCAATAAGCTATATTATGTTATCTGCGGCTCAACCTCTCCCTGGGTCCCCGCTTAGCACTCAGAAAAAACCTGTTGTGTCGAGATACCGGCACGTGTCATGCTGTGCCGAGGCTCTAATGTTTACCTGCTGCATTGCAGTCAAGGTTAGCGGATTGTGACGCCTGTAGACCAATTTAAAGGCATCTGTTGAGACTTGTGTGATGTGAGGAGCTGTTAAATGTTTTTTTACAAACCGGCTTGTGATTGTATTTTCACCCACAACCCTTTTGAACTACAGGGTAAGATGGATGTGGATTTAGTGGTACTTCCACTGACACTGATTTTCTCATGTCAATTATTCTTGACAGGAAGTGTGTGCTGCAACGGGGATGATCAGATCCAATATGTCTTCCTGTCAGGGCTGTGTGTCATTATTGGGCTTCGTCACATAAGCTTGAAGAGATCTGTTACCGGAGGATGTCTGAGTTGAATACACAATGTGTATGTTACAACATATCAATGGGGCCCATCTGTGTTTGGCTCAACATGTACATACAAGCTGTTAATGCAAAACATTTAGGCAGGTGAAATGTATTGAGAGGTTCACCTGTGTTGATAGACCCAGGCTCACCTTCGCTGTCATTGCGGTCGGACATCTGTTGTTATTTTGCAGCAAATACAGACCTTAATTGTTTATCAGGGTCATTATTATTCAGTCACAGTCTGTGACACCAGCAGGAGATCTATAATAGGATAGCAGTAGGCTAATCAATCACAGTGTCGTGCAGTAACACTTGACATGGCATCTAATATCCAAACCACGTCAGCCACATATGCAGCTCTGCCTGGAAGCGTATTCATATTATTTCCAAGCTTGAAGTGGTTTCCAAATCAGACCTCTTTTATAAATGATTACATATGGCCAATCAGATGTGGGCAGCAGGGACGTTCAGAGGTTCCAGAGCAATTATTATGAACTCTCTTTCCAAAAAGACTTTCCAAAAAGGTCTGAAACATGGAGTGTTTGCCATAGATGTGTGTATTTGTTTTCTTTCTATTTTCGCCTGCGTGTACCCCAATGACCAAAGCCAACGTTTAAATACACATTTAAATGTATCTTGAGGCTGCATATATTAAAAATCACTGAATTATACAATGTTTCGCCTGTCTTGTCCTCGCGAAATGTGCTTTTAATCTTAAAGGATTGCCTATTTAAAACCCAGACCATGATTTAACCTGCTCACATTTCATTCCCACACACTCACACAGGTTTCTTCAATAATTCTGTGTGATTAGACCTCTGCCCAGGTTCAAGTTGGGTGGAGATATAATGTGATTTACATGAGGGCACTCATGTGCTAATAAAATGCTCGAAGAGGAGTTTCTTTTGCACTTTAAGAAGATTTTAGCTCGTTTGATTTCATTGTATTATGGATTATAGCCGTTATACTGTACGTAATTTAATGTTCTACCATTCAGAATTGTAAGATATTTGTACCAGCTTATCTGAAATCAAATTAAATATTGGTCTACTAAAATGTAATAATGCTGTGTCACTATTTAATGCATTATTTGAATTGCATGAATTATTGATTATTTGTCATTCATTTATCATGTAGTCCACTAGGCTAGATAGTGAGTTTACTATCTATAGTGTTGTCTAAATGTTTAATGGTATTTGATGGCTGCCATATGAGAGTAATGACCTGCGTAGTTTCTGATATTCTTCACTATAAAGTCCTCAAAAAACACACAAGAGCGATTTATATGACATTTCGCTGCAAAAGATCACACAACTGCTCGATGCATCCCACAACCTAATATCTGTTATCTGTGAGCAACAGCTTCAAAGTGATACTCTGTCACATCAAAAGGAAGTTAATAAAAGGAAATCAGGGCTGGCGGGTTTTTGAGTAGACATGTTGTTCTGCTGTGTTTGCTGCTCAGTCAGACAAGGTGACACAGAAGGAGTTCTTCCGTAGCGACAGGCATGTTCTCCAACCCGTTTCTGTTATTAGATTTCCAAGAAAAGCCCACAGAAAGTCCCTTCAAGTGTGCGTCTAGAAAACCCTCTGTGTGCAGAATGAGTCACAGCAGGTTGTTTATATACGTCTGGTTTCAATCTGGATTAACACCCCCGCTATTTGTGGCATAATTAATGTGCCGTCATTTGTCATTTATTTCAAGGTAGGGAATTCTTTTAAATACAGATTAGCCTGCATAAGCATGGCCCAGGGAGATAAGTACAATTTTAAAAATATTTATTAAGAACAGTTTTGTTTGGGATTTTTCTTAAATTTTCCTTTAAGTGTCATACAATCAGTAAGAAGAATATCATTTGGCACAATATACACACCGGCTCTACTCCATCAGCACAGGATGGCAATTTCACTGTTTGCCATCTGCATTTAAAGATAGAATATATTTAATAGTGAAACATCTTTGAAGTATTTCCACAAGAATCAAACATTCAAAAATCCTCTGAGAGAAGTTTTATTTAAATAATGCAGAAACGTCCTCCTTGTTAACCTCCTTCCTGTTTGTTAATTAACTAAATGACCGACAGCTGATGCCAAGAACTAGTTCAATTTCTGTTTCCTCTAATGAGTGAAGAGGAAGGGATGAGGGCTGAGAGCAGAGTAAATCCACATGTTAGTCTGGCAAAAGTGTGAGCATGCATTTTGGGAAGAAAATGTGTTGCATGTCAAGATTTTGACAACTGTCTTTTTTACACATGCAGATATACATTACAACAATGTGCTTATTGTAAATGGAGAAAGCTGTAGCGAAACTTATGAATATTTGTATTGTTTTATACTTATAAGACTAGACTATCTTTGCACAGCTTTTATAATTGTGTATATTTTTGTAACTATTTTTGGTCATTTGGACATTGCTCTTGAAAAAAACCACTGCAGCATTATCAATTTATCTGGTTTACTATTTATATAGTTATGTGTAAAATGAACATTTATTTATTTAGTTCTATAAACTAGTGTCAACATTGATCTGTGTTGGAATTCTACAGACACTGGAATGGAATGGCTGCCATACATTGAGATTTAAGAAACATTTGGGTGGTCTCTTCATTTTTTATGGAGCTCTATGTATCTATTGTTTAACACTGCATTATAGAAACACAACAAACCAAGACAAGATCATTTGTCTGAAAGAACACAAACTAATCAGGCTAAAGAAACATGAGACTGTGGACCCAGTGGTATTTTCTGGATCAAAGCTTGTTGCTCAGACTGGTGTTTAAATCTTGAGTCCTATTGCAACATGACATTGCTATAAAATCAACAGGAAGTCAATGTCATCCCATGCATCAGAAAGTAGTCAATCAATATGTGATTTGGAACAATGCTTTCTATATGGACCCACAATATTCACTAACCATCACTGAAAAGTGGGATTTATGTGAAAAACTGTGAGTGAATACATTTTCAAATGTGAGAAACTGCAGCGAGGCGGAGGCTCACTAGAACATGTTTTACACTTTTTAATACATTTTATTGCTTTGTAATCTTTGCAAAATTGAGTGTTGACCAGTTTGTACCCGCATGTCCAAATGATAAATGTAAACCAGCCAAAGTGTTTCCAAAATAACCAAATGTGAAAATTGGCTGTGGTGGCAGCTTTTTACCTACCTGTAAACATGATGGATGGGCTGAGAGGAGAGGCAGTGAACGCCTCACCTGATCTGAGCAAAACCACACGGATGTGACAGTAAACAGAAATGTTGATTACGGGCTTTTTTTTCTTCACGAAACTGTGTCTCAGGGCTTCTTAACATTTAACAACCTATTAAGTGGGTATGTGTCATACCCACTTAACGGGAAGAAACTCAGCTAACTGACGATATATGAACAATTTTTACCGAAACAAAACACAAGTCTAACGCTGAGCCTCTGAATTAGCAGTAAGCGAAAGAGTGCTAACGCACTTAGCACATAACTCATGGTAGAAATATGTTATACTTCAGCGGATCTGCACAAACAAGATGTCATATAAAAGCTGAGATTCCACAGATTCCAATGGTATAAGTACGCCTATCATCACTCCACGACAAAAACTTGCGGCAGCGAAGGCGAAACCAGACAACACACCTAGCTTTATGGGGCCAAAACGGCAAATACGTCTTACCTTTGCTGTTTTCTGATCAAAGGTTGTGTTCAATGGCATTACAACGCATGAAAACGCTGCTAAAGGTTAATCCAATGTCTCTGTGTCACTTTGAAATGATTACTGATAATCCATCATAACAATTTTGTCAAAAACTGAGTTTTCATAAGTGTATGTATGAGAGCTACAACACGGCTTCCGGTTTTGGGCTTGCTGGCTGCGCATCACTCTCATTCACCAATGGGTAATGTTTAGATGGATTTAGGAACTTCCCTCTCGATTATATTGGCTCTAACGGTTCAAAAGTGGTGTCAATCACCAAAATCGACCGATGGGTTCCAGAGATATGGCAAATCCACCCAAATGACCCCAGAAGTGTTTTTTTTTCCAAACCTCTCTAAAAAGGTAAAATCTCAATCTAGATACAGGGTACTTATTATATGTTATAGTTTGGATTCCTAAAGCTTTTAGTCTACCATCCCATCATTCAAGGGTGGTTTTCACTATAAGTAATGTTTTTCTTTTGGACGGAAACTATAATTTACATTTTTTTACTATGTTCAATCTGAATTTACTTTAGAAATAAAACCATCTATATTGATTCTGACTTTTCTACATCCAACTCACAGGTGTATCATTGCTTTGACAAAAAAGATTATTAATGTAACCCTTTTAGAAGTGAAGATATAGTCAATTGTTCTGGGAATGTCATTTTCAAGCCTGAGACCTGAAAAACAGACTTGGGGCTTAACAGGTTAAATAACTTTCAAAAATAAATCAGAAAACGACAGCATAGCCTATACAGTAGGTCACATCAAATTAAAACAGATTTTTTCAATGCACCTATTTTTCTTACAATTCCCTATGTTAACGTTTCATAATTTCATTTTAGATTACTTAATCATTGTTTGTGTTATCATTTATGTGTCCAACGCCCTTGACTTTGGGGGGAGGATATGACCCTGTTTATATTGCTTAAAAGAAAAAGTGAATTCCTCCTTTTTGGACAGAATCTTTAGTGTCTTTGTTTGATATCACTTTCACAAATTAAAATGACCTCAAGTAGCTGTAGCACCTGGCTGCCCTTATCACAAGACACACACACACACACACACACACACACACACACACACACACACACACACACACACACACACACACACACACACACACACACACACACACACACACACACACACACACACACACACACACACACACACACACACACACACACACACACACACACACACACACACACACACACATGATGATAAGAGCAGCACCTCCTCTTTGTGTGATGTGATAGCTCATGTGCATAGAGGAGATTAATATGGTGATTGCGTTGAAAGACCAGGCATGAGCATTTTTTTAATCGCACTGATGCATCCAAATCGGTCCACACAAAAATCTTCCTACTTTGACCTGAACAATACCACGTCTTGATTGGCAGGGCAGTATGATCACCTGCATAATAAAAACCACGCAGTGTTGCATTCCTGAGATGTGACAGGGTGAACCGTTTGGGGATTTAGATTTTTGAGTTAAAGATTAATTATATGGAGATACGGAAGGACTTGTAAGGGAGCAGATGGGAGGCTGTTAAAGAAACATACATGAAAGACCAAAAAGGAAATTAAAGAGAGAATTGGAGCCAAAGAGACAGATGTAATGGCTTATAGAGAATGGGATTTGGCCATTGTTATTCATAGAATTGCATGCTGGATTAGGAGAATGTCTCATAACATTCTCATGGCCTGAAATTGCCACTTAATTCAATGACAGTGCGATGCGATCTGGCATGATTACGAGAAGAAAAAAAACTGCATTGGCACAGGGTGGCAAGGTGCTGGATGGTATAAAGACATCTTTAGTTATTTGTAAGGACTGAATCTCACACAACAAGGAACATTTGTATCAAACTGAAGTTTTGCATTGAGTGTGTTGCTGTGGTTTGGTAGTTTTTGAGAACCAAGAGTGAAGGGGAAAAACTGATGCAACAAACTTGGGCCAGATTCAAACCCATGTTCCGGGTTCACGGTTTCTACTTCAGCCCAGTGAGCCGCCAGCACACCATAATCTCTATCCTCACACAGTTCCCCTCGAAATAAAAACATTGCTTTTATAAACTGCTCTGCCAAACAGGGTCGTACCAGAACCCTCTGAAAGTTAAAGGTGGGGTAGGTAAGTTTCAGAAACCGGCTCGAGTGCACTAAAATGTGAAAGTACACAGCCGAAAAGAATCCGCCCCTTCCTTCAGACTTCCTTACAGAGCACCTCCTCCAACACACATGAACGCGCAATGCACGCCCAATGACGGCACGCCCAATGAGGGCACGAGATACATTTGTGCGTGCACGAGATGGAAGGCTGACAAACAGGGCGGCAATCCAATCGATTGTTTGTACTTTTTACAGTATTACAGCTTCCACAGATGACATTTTTTTATGGATTTTTTATCAAAGCACTTAAGATATTCATTGCTATCGGGATGTTAAGAGCATTCCATGGAACATAACAAAAAGTGTATCTCGAGCAGTGTTGTGCTAGTTACTGAAAACCAGTAACTAGTTACCATTACTAGTTACTTCATTTCAAAAGTAACTCAGTTACTTTACTGATTACTTACACCAAAAAGTAATGCGTTACTGTGAAAAGTAACGTTTTAGTTACTTAAAAAAAGGGCTCCCATTATATTAATGCCCTTATAGCCTTCATTTCAGTACTGTTATTGCATTGGAGAATAATACAATCTGTTGATCAACTTGACATGCATTATATGCAATCTGGATAGCATCGATATTAGCTGGCTTTACATTTTTGTATATTCTTTCTCCAGGTAGTTGGAAAAAGTTTTCCGTTTCATATGCCGTGTGCCGCCCGGACATGCTATCATGCTAACTAGCTCCCTGAAAGCGGGTGACTCCACTGTAGCAATAGCCTGCATGTGTTCTACAACATACTGTGCAATGGCTTTATCGACTTTTCCCTGGCTAGCAGTCCCTTGGTTAAAATCCAGCCGCTGTTGCTTAGGTGGAGGTGGAGTGGCGTCGGCTGAGTCTCTGTGGTCTTAGCTACTAGCTTCGTCCCAGCATGTTGTTTTTGCAGATGTTTTAAGAGATTTGAATGACTGGTTTGGGCAGTAGATAGGCTCTTTGACCCGCCAGGACACAACTTACATTTAACTAAAACGTTCTTTTCTTTGTGCTCGACAAAAGTGAAATAGTGAGAATATCTCCAGGTGGAGAAACTAGACTTGAGCTCCGCCGCCGCCATGATAGTCTTGTTAGTAAACAACACAAACACGCCAGGGTTTCCGCTAGGATTTTTTCTCGCCGATCAAATGTCCGGGCAGAATTTATTTTACCGGACTAATTTGAAACTTACCGGTCATATTTCAATAATAATAATAATAGTTGTGTAGCAGAGTTTCCGTTAGCAGGTAATTACCGGACTATGAGCAGATATGCTTCAGTTTAAAACTCAGTTCACGGGGCTCATTTTTATATTGCTTCAGTTTATAATCGTAACAGATCGAAAAATTCAGATTCATTTTTCAATAAATGATTCCACAAACAACAAACAACATAATTATTACATTCAAACAAACTACTTGTAGTAGATAACGTACATTATTCAGAAGTTTACATCAACTTTGAATAATAACACGGGAGAAACGGATCCTCTCTTTTCCCCTCTCTCTTTCTCCTGACACCACGTCAGTTTCTCATGCAGCTCCTGCAGCTCGCTAAACAGAGGGCGGGGCTTCAGGTGATTATGCAGAGCTGCGTGTCTCGGTCAGACTTAGCAGCCGATCTGATCTCTCTCTCGCGTCCGGTTAAACTTCACTCGCGTTTATGTCCATATCGATCAGATCCAGCTCTCCTGATCGGCCTTTATAGAGAGCACCGATCAAACTAATAAGAGTGAATATCGGACGATAATGACCGGCGGCCGATCGATCGGAGCCTCCCTAATTATTACCAGACATTTTGACCGTCAGGTTTTGAATTTACCGGTTTTTTATCAATTTTACCAGCTAAAAACCGGTAATTACCGGCTAACGGAAACCCTGAAACACAGCCCGTCCCCGCATGTGACACAGGAAGTATCTAAGTACATTTACTCAAGTACTGTACTTAAGTAGAGTTCTCATCTCTGTTCGCCTGGCTGTTGACTATATAAAAAACGCAGTAACGGAGTAACGCACCATGTAGTAACGGTAACTGAGTTACTGAATTTAAAAAGTAATGCGTTAGAGTACTAGTTACTGCCAAAAATAACGGCGTTACAGTAACGCGTTACTCCCAACACTGATCTCGAGCAGGTTTCTGAAACTTACCTACCCCACCTTTAAATCTTACTTAATGCATATTTAATGGTTGTACAATCCCAACAGCTACTGATATCAGTGTCGCTGCGAACTTGCATCCTGCAGCACAGACTAAGTCAATATTATTGTGCACATTAGCAGATATGCATATTGCATTTCATACATTACAATCTTCACTCAAGTTGCAATGTTGGCTCTCAAGAATATCTAAACTCCATCATTACAAAAGGTGATGATTTTTAGTGTATCTTTATTGTTTGGGTAAATTGCATTTCTGAACGCAAACACTGTAAACCTGCCTAGCAGTAATACATCTCAGGATCAAACGACGTGATTTTGCTTCTTTTGATAGGAAGGATCAGTGGGTGAGTCAATCCATGGAGTTATAAGGCTGAGTCTCTGAAGCTCGAACACAGCCAGATAATCTTTGCTGACCGCCAGCTCTGGCAAAGCATCTGATCCCCCCCCCAGGGCAGCGATGGCCGGTGTCCTATCAGGAACACTCCTCGTCCAGAGGCGTTTTCCAGAGATAACAGGGCCGCAGGAGAGAGGGGACATTAAGTAGATGAAAGGTCTTGGAGGAGCTGAACAAACATAGAACTCAATAATATTGAATGTGTTCAGCAAACTGGATCTCAGAGCTAATTACACATGCAGAAAATTAAGAAGCTGTACCAAAATCACATTAGTCATTCGACACCTTAACAGAGATTCATGTAGAAGATTAATATCTGGAGCATTGCTGGTATACATGCAGCTCCCGTACTGACCTCTTGCCAAACGCTGTGCAAAACATTACCCAGTGACGTCAAAACCCACGTGGATTCTGCAAAACCTGCTTTGATCTCCTCTCCCAAGAGCACGAGATTAAAAGAACAAAAGTGGAAAAAGTCCTGTCGCGTTACCACTTGGCAGAAACACAAGACACAGGAAAAACACTACTTATTTATTAGTTTAACCAATACAGTAAATAAACCCTCGGCTCTGCAATGAACAGAACCATTCATGCATAAATACATAAATGCATAAATTGTCCTGCGATGGATTAAATAGAAACTTCCTGATCTTCATATAAATAAATGTTCAACCTTATATCAGGTCATTCAAAGCTGATACATTTCGTTCCTGTTGGAGTAAAATCGTACACTGCTGCATCTGCTTGGCATGTGTCTACAGCGCTGTCAGTATTCCCCATCCAATTTGGCTGCGGTAATTGAAACTGTGCAGGTGTGAGGCCCAGTGCCCAGGGATTTCATTAGCAAAGAGCGAGATTCTTACCTGACACTTTCTCCGTGTACTTTGAGAGCTACGCAGAGCTGTTCTGACAAGCCAACTCCTGTTTTGACATGAACAGGGATTCATTTATTGCTATGACATGTGAGTCCGTAGAGAGCGTCTTGTTTTATTTTAGACCTTGAGTCCAAGTGGTCTGCCAAGCCAAGGCTAGTGTGGCAGTGATCCATCTTAAATGTTTTTGAATATTGTCAGATTCATGCTATAGCTTTTTACCCGAGTCTCCAAAAATCTTAAAGGAACTTATTATGCAAAATCCTCTTCTTCATGTCTCGTCTACATCAACACGTGTCCTCTCTGTGTAAAGAGATTCTGAAAGTTTCAGGAACAAAGATTCTCTCTCTTTTTGTCCTGATCCATTTATATAAAAACCCGTCTGAAAATGAGCTGATCAGATTTTGGCCACTTTATGATGTCACAACGATTTTTGGGCTTGTGTAACCATAAGCCAATAACCAACACCCCCCCCCCCCCCCCCCCCCCCCCCCCCACCTTATCACCTGAATCTCCTCCTAGAGCACCATTGTGTTCTTTTAAACCAAATGTCTCTCAGAGGGGCGCGGGGAGGGGCTCCTTATTTTCATCTAAAGTAAAAGTCAGAGAATCAGCACTTTTGAAACAGGGCTGAAACAGAGGGGTTTATGGGATGCTGCAATGCATGATCTGTTTGGTGTTTGGAGCCAAACACTTCAGAGACATGTTTTGTATATATCCGAGAACTATAATATATTGATGAAAAACAGTAAAATAGGGCACCTTTAAAATTGTTGTTAACAGTGTCAGATTCATGCTTTAGCTTTTTACCCACATCTCCAAAATCTTAAGTGATGCATAACAAAAGTTTTGTTTGATATTCTACAAAGAAATACATCTCGGTATGAGGAAGTTGAAGCTGCACTCGGGAAACTCAGAGCTAACTGATGCAGTCAAACTCTGATAGACAGATGTTTGAGAGATCTCCCTGCTGATAGATTTATGCAGATGAGTGTGTGGAATTGTCTCGTTTGGATATCACTTTGCTGTGAGCTGACTGTCCGCTCACTGGAAGGAAGCAGGCGGGCATGAGTGGAATATCAAGTGTCGCACAGATGGCAATCACCGCTGTTACTGGGTGTACAATGCACCTTACAGAATTAAAAACAGGGTATTGATTAAAAATAACCCTGTCAAAATGTAAAACTTAGGTAAGGGTTTCATTAATTGGAGTTACTATTTAACTGATGAGTTTATTTTAAGTATTGGTATAATACATGCATGAATAATTCAACAATGTTGAATCAGAATGTTTTTCACTTCACAAATGATTCTTTGTCAGCGGTATGCCAGCAAATTATCCAATTATCTTGATTTTCAATTAAAACTCATCATCAATAGAATATGCACAGTGTGGTATCAGTATACAATAGATGTTATGTGTTGTTGTTGTTGTTGTTGTTGTGGATATTTGGTTTGTATTAGGGAGTTTGATAAGATATGAAACTGTTGTGTGAAGAGGGAGTGTCTCTAAGACTTATTATCTTATTAGGGGGGAATGTTGAGTATCTACGTTCAACACAGAGATGGGATTCCTCTTCAGACATTAGCTGTCATCTGTGACCAAAGACTAACAATTTAAGCCTATGAATTGTTCAGTAAGAAATTACTAACACGCTGCTCCCTCTCCAATAAAAAAATATCCGGGTGTTGTGTCCGATCCTTAATGAGTCTGAGTCGACTGGCGCAGACGTAATGGATCATGAAAAGCTTATTTCACTCTGTGTCAACTAGGGAAGCATATTTTGATTCATCCTTAATCTGCATACCCAATTTACATTTCAAAAGGAAGCAATCCTTTTAATTTCCATGAAATTGGGTGTCTATTAGATACACGGAAAACACGATTAAATCCAATAGGATTCAGACTCGGAGGACATCACACGTGGGAAATCACCATATCAATGTGTCGACCTCTTCATCTTTCTAACATAAAGCAACATTCCAAATCGTGATAATCAATAGATTATCATACACATTCATATTTCAATACCTTAATATTAGCTTTTTGTATAGCTTCATACCCAGGGGTTTCTGAAGTGGAAATCATGTTTTATTAAGTCAATATTTGTATCATCTTTTCCTTATCAACCATTCTCCACTTTGCGCATTTCTTTCATGGTTTTGTGAATTTCCTCCGTGGTTTGCTTACAGAATTTGTGGTCGCGGAAATGTTTCATCCAGCAATATGTCATCGCTTTTTACTGGCCTGGGACTGGAGTAACAATTATGCAACTGCTCATACTACTCAGATGGGTTATCCTCTGATGTTTCCTGGGCAAGCCAGAAGTATTTCCTGCCAGGATCTATGAATGTAGGTCAATAAACCACTTTAAGGGTCAGTCATGTTGAAGTGAATACATTTGTTTGGACTATACATATTATTTTTGACATATAAGAGCTTGATAAGAAAATGTATACCCCATTTATGTCTTTTTGCTGCATGAGACTCGTGCAAGCAAGCAATTATCTTAGCTTAGCATAGGAGGGACTCAGCTAGCTCGTCTCTCCCAAACAAAGGTCTTGGCTTTATATGAAATGAATTCAATTAAATTGCATTGTTATGTTTGCATGATGTGTACGATTTATTAATCATATGAATTGAATAATTACGAGCAAAACAAGGGTCACTTTACGCCAAAAACCAACATAGATGGTAGCTGACAACTAAAGATGTCATTGCTCACGACATTCTCTTCAAAAAAACAGCATGAATGGAATAGACATTATACATGCCTGCCATACAGGGTTCCCATGAATATATGTGTCTCCCAATTTCAGGTGTTTCTGGATGGCTGGCTCAGTCGTCTTGTAGTAAATTGAATAGTTGAATCTCAGAGGGGAAGAGTCTATAAAAAGACACTGCAAACTGACAGATGCTGGTGCAAGCTGGATATGCAGGCTGATGCCAAGGAACACAAACAAGTAAACACGCAGCTGCCTGAAGGGTGTGGGGTTTCCTGCCTTGTCCATGCTCCAACGGACTGATTCGGGCAAAAAAAAACATTTCACTCTGCTGGTGTTATGGCTGCCGGAATTGGCACCCTCTATATAATTTGGCCAAGATGGTCATAATATCACTGAAATCCCACTGGTATTAGTTATTACCTTGTTGTTTGACCAAACAAAAGCAATTTACTCTGTGTTTATCAGGTGAAAAATTAAAGTGCTCCTAAATGTGGCAGAGCTGGGTTATATGGCTGCCGGATTTGGCACCCTCCCTGTAACTTTAGCCAGGTGGTCACAATCAAAACTCACACTGGTGTTAGTTATTCTACCATGGGTTAAGCAAACAAAAGCATTTTACTCTGGATTCATGGTGTATAAAATAGCATGGAGGCTCCTAAATCTGGCAGAGCGGGTGTTATGGCTGATGTGATCTCACAAAAATCGTTGTTAGTTATTCTCTTTGACTTTAACTTGAAGAATATGCTACTGTCTTAGCCATATGGAATTACATTACATTACATGTTACTTGTTAGCCGCTTTTATCCAAAGCGACTTACATACTCAATACTGTGGACAATCCCCACAGGAGCAATCTGGGGTGAAGTGTCTTGCCCAGGGACACAACGACATGCTGACTGTAGTGGGGGTTGAACCTGTGGTCCCCTGATCCGAACACCAACGCACTCCATTGCGCGTGAATAACCAATACTTTCAAAAAGTGCATGACAGTTGCAACCTTTGCATGTCTTTTATGGTACTAAAAAGGTAAAGTCATGCTCCATTTTCGTCGGGGGTGGCGGAACAAAATCTGCCTTCCTTCTATTAACCTCACAAATAAACACAGTATGTATTAATAACAATGTCTGTCTATTGGCTGTAGTTAGACCTTCATGTTAAGTGAACATACCTCACAGCACTATTGATCTTCCCATCTGACTCATGCCAAGAAAGTAAATAAGCGTGTTTTGAAAATGTCAAACCATTCCCTTAAGAATAAGGCTGGCATATTGGACCGTACTCTCCACTGGTTCTCAGTGAGCTTGGTCAAGTCTGAGGCTAATGCTGAAAATAGGAAAAGGGGCACAGTTTGTTGTAAAAATGAAAAACTGATGATGTCGAGGACCAGATAGAGTGGACAGAAATTGCTGATGAAGAATGAAAGATTGAAAGATGAATTGATCTTTCTTGAAGGGTAAGAGAGTAGAGAAGATGGTGGAAAGAGATTGGAAACATCTCGGGGAAAAGAAGAAAAAGCTCAGCTGAAACAGAAAGAAGAGGTTAATCAAATGGTAACACACACACACACACACACACATAGATGTCATTCATCTGGGTGTTGAATCCAGTGTTTGAATCTAAACAATGTTTCATTTTCCAATTAAATCGTTTTGACAAAGACATGGGATGTTGAGACAGAAAGACAGCTTTAGAGCAGCGAGATCAAAGAAACCCAACGTATGCAATTACACAGCTAGTTAAACGAAATGAATGGAAATACTTTATTTGAAAGGTCATCTCTAACTCCTAAGTCATGACAAAGCTTTCTCCCTCCCTCTGTCTTAGACTTTCTGTTCTTCAGACGTATTTTTTGGAGAAACCATCGAAAACAGCCCTCAGGGGCAACCTGATCTCACCAGAATGCGTGACTCCACCACGACTCCTTAACACCACAATGCGTGGTGGAATCACGAACTTTGTTACATTTACGTGTCCGCACCACGCAAACAACCCCAATGTAAAGTGAATGAGGCTCCTTTGTCGTGGTGCACACACGCATTTCTACAACGTCCCGCAGTGAGCTTTTATTCTATACAACGTTTTTTAAATCTACTTTATAGCTTGTAGTAACTCACGGGAGGCTTCTTTTATTTTATTTGTATTCATAATTATTTTTATTTTTCGTCAGAATGTAAAAATACATTAGTTACGAATTGTTGTTCTCAAAAAACAGTGCATTGTGTGTAATGCAACTGTGATTTTTATTAAATTAGTTAGTTTTTAAGGAAGGCCAGAGCTTCAGCTGTGTCAAATAGATTGTTCCCTTTAGTTAACGTTATTTAAAAGATAATGATCATGTCCCTTGTATTGTATTACGAGCGTCCATTCCCATTGGATAACGGAGAATTTTACACCCGGAAGTAAGTAGCCTATTCCCCTTACTGTCGATTGATTTTACAGTGATATCTGCACTACTCATCGACTAAAAAACACCAAATTGTCCTTGTTAATTACACAACATTGATTGGTTTGAATTGTGTACAATGCTTTTGTATTTTCCCCCTTCGATTCGGAGAAACAAAGATTTTTTTGGAGTTTTTGGATGGCAGAAGACACTACACTACCCAGAATCCTCAGCTATCGTTTGGGACTACACCATGTGCTTAGCTTGACAAACACCATGATCAGTCCTCAAGCTCTTTGATTGGTTGACCTCCAACTCCATTCCATATAAAAAAAACCTTTCGTAAAAGAGAAAATCATACTTTATTCAGCAGTGCTTGCTTTACTCTTTGAAAGTCATCACATGAATGCATTGTAATAAATGGTTTGGCTGCATTAAATATTACACATCTGTCGTAGTTCTTTATTTATCTACAGAGATCGGGCATCAGAATAGACCGGAAACTATTCTTTTACCGTTCTGTTTTAATTTCACAATAAAGTTAGTAGTAATATTTTGTTTTGATATTATTGTTTTTTATTAACTACGAGACCACTGGGTCATGTTAAGACCATCTTTTTTTTGTTGCTATGGGTTTTTTCCATCGCTTTTGTGTTACAAATATCAAAACAATAACAAAATAATATTCGTCGTAAACTAAACCGGAAACAGCAGTATATTTTATTTTGTTAACACTGTAAACTTGAGAGCCTTTTAACCCAAACCACCTACTGGTTGAAGCCCGTTATTGCACGTTTAGAGTAATTGCAATGCAGGAAGATTGTGTTGCTTTTTAATGACTGTTTAAAATGCCTTTTTCTTAATGTCTTTCATTTTTGTAAAGCACTTTTGAATGTGTTATATTTTATGAAAACATTTAAATATTAAGAGTACATACAAAATAGTGGGAAAGTAGAAGGTCAATTATATAAATATAAGAAAATACTCAAATGATATCTAGAGTAAAACAGTTTAGTGCCTGATAGGAGGATGTGCTAACTAATAAGGCTTTATTTAAAGAAATGTGCAGAATACGACAGTGTAATGGTGGAAGTATACACACATTGATAGATGTCTTGTACTGCACTGTTGAGGAACCTGTGACCCAAGTTTTGCATTCATTGCATAACTACACTGTTGTGTATATGATATGTCAATAAACCTTAGAAAATCTTGAAGTCTTGAAAGGGATGTGCAAAATAGCAATTATATACAGTCTTTAATTAACTATTAGTAGAGAATAACGAGTAATGAATATGCTTTAAACGGATCTGCAGATACATATTTAATCTTCTCAAGCACCAACTATCAAATATCTCTCCTGATTGTTGGCACAATCACCTTCACTGAATTTCATTCAGGTGTAACTAAAGTCTGATTTAAGGGTTGTTTATATTTCACATCATTAATCCAAATCTGTAAAGTAACTAAAATAAATGTAGTGGAGTAAAAATACCAGGTTAACCTTAAAGAAAGCCCTCAGGATTATAAAAGACCCCATCACCCCAGCCACAAACTGTTCTGTCTGCTGCAGTCTGGCAGGCGGTACCGCAGCATCCGGACTAAAACCACCAGACACAGAGACAGCTTCATCCCACAGGCTATACGATTATTAAACACCTGAACTTAGAAATAACATTCATCTGGCTGCTACTTAGAAATTATTTATCTAATATATCATATTCCAATCACTTGTATATAGACTCTTATTGCACTATTTCACTATTTTTTCTGTGTATCTGTTTTATTGCGTAGCACTGTTGGAGGAGCCTGTGACCTAAGGGGGGGGGGGGGGGGGACACGTTCGATTCCTGTTTTGAATAGTGTGCCGTCGATGGGTTTCATTCCATTTCAAAGTCCTTTTTGACGCTCTGTGTAAACTTCGCGCATCCAATCACAGAGGTTGAGGACTGATCACGGGGTTTGTCAAGCTAAGCACATGGTGTAGTCCCAAACGATAGCTGAGGATTCTGGGTAGTGTAGTGTCTTCGGCCATCCTAAAACTCCGAAAAAATATTTGTTTCTCCGAATCGAAGGGGGAAAATACAAAAGCATTGTACACAATTCAAAGAAATCAATGTTGTGTAATTAACAAGGACAATTTGGTGTTTTTTAGTCGATGAGTAGTGCAGATATCACTGTAAAATCAATCGACAGTAAGGGGAATAGGCTACTTACTTCCGGGTGTAAAATTCTCCGTTATCCAATGGGAATGGACGCTCGTAATACAATACAGGGGACATGATCATTATCTTTTAAATAACGTTAACTAAAGGGAACAATCTATTTGACACAGCTGAAGCTCTGGCCTTCCTTAAAAACTAACTAATTTAATAAAAATCACAGTTGCATTACACACAATGCACTGTTTTTTGAGAACAACAATTCGTAACTAATGTAATTTTTACATTCTGACGAAAATAAAAATAATTATGAATACAAATAAAATAAAAGAAGCCTCCCGTGAGTTACTACAAGCTATAAAGTAGATTTAAAAAATGTTGTATAGAATAAAAGCTCACTGCGGGACGTTGTAGAAATGCGTGTGTGCACCACGACAAAGGAGCCTCATTCACTTTACATTGGGGTTGTTTGCGTGGTGCCGACACGTAAATGTAACAAAGTTCGTGACTCCACCACGCATTGTGGTGTTAAGGAGTCGTGGTGGAGTCACGCATTCTGGTGAGATCAGGTTGCTCAGGGGGCACAGGTATTTCTGGTAATATCAGTCAGAGATTCGTGGAAAAATAGAAGAGTGGAAGGTTGGGAGATGCAGCTAAATCCAGACCATTTAATAGGTGTTTTTACCATCTTCCTTTGGAGAGTTCTTTATATCCAGTTTCAAAATATATCCCATTTGTAGACTCTCTTTTACAGCTGATGTGTAAAATTGTTAATTCAGTGTCCTTCAAAAGAGAGTTTTTCAATCTTCTTTCGTGAGATCTGCATGAAGTGATAATGGACTACGATAAGAGGCAACATTTAAATATGGGCTCTGTCCTTGTCTGGAAAAACAGCCAAGCAAACGGTGCATGGTGCCATTAACCAAAAGGATCATTGCGACGTGAAAGGCATTGTTTATGTTTTATTCATTTCTGAGAAGATCCTCATTTCCGAATGATTATTAGATGCAATAATTCACAGTTGAACATTTAAAAGCTATTAAATGTGACATATCCTGTGCCGTCTTTGTTGTTGACAAGGAGATTGAATATGATCCGTGAGAAAGGTTTTAACGTGATGTCAGAAGGAGACAATGCATGCAGGGAGAGAAGTATGGACAGATTTGAAGGGTTACAAATGTTTGGTGTGTCTTGAGTTTAATTTTCTTTTTTTTCTTATGCGAATATAGAAGATATATTTTAGACAATGTTGTTGCATGAGACCCATAATTGACCCTGATGATACATTTAGAGTATGATATATATAGAGTATAATACATTTAGATGCTTAATACATTTTAGAGTATAATACATTCAGAGTATGAAACATTTTGTCGTTTAGTGATAGCGAAAACACTGCATGATGCAACGAGTAGTTATCCATGCATATGACGAGATGTCTAATTAGCCACCTAAAGTTTGGTAAAGAGTACCAACTTCTCTCTGCAGATCTTTTTCCACAAAATACATTTAAGACATGTCACATCTAAGAAAGGAACGGGGATAAATGTTAAAATGAATGATGGCTGATTTCCAATTTGCTGCTTGTGTCTCAGGGTCCTGGTATTATGCATGCTGGTTTCCTGTCACACTGCCACGGCTCACTGGGACAGGACGGAGGCTTCATTAATGTGCTTTCCCTACTGTAATTGATTGATGTTAGTAACTCTGCTCTTATTCATATATTTTACAGTATTGGATCACATCTTAATTGTTGCTTTGAGTGTCATCAATACTTTGTAAAACTCTCCTTATTGCATTATCTTCTTCTTTCTTATTGCAATAGCATACCTTTTTGTTTGATTACAACCAGCTCACTGTTCCTGCTGGAAAGATTTAAATATAATTTCTGAAAACCCAGAAAAAACGATGACCCATAACATACTGTTTTTCCTGGAAGGTACACGTCTTTATGTTTTGTTGTTATGTGTTCTTATATGTTAACTTTTCAGCATTTTTTAGCAGAGAGTTTCATATGACATCATTCAGAAGGGACCACGTGTTTGTTAGCTTTAATTTCTTGAGAAACAATGCATTAGCTAATAGTAAAAGATTGAGAAATAAGAAAGAGGAACATGATAAAGTTGCAAAACCGTAATGACATCATCAGATCATCCTGTTGGTAGGAATTAGCCGCAAAAAGGAAGTTTGTGCTAACATCCCTAAAAGTTCAAATCTTTATACTTTCGAAAGTGTAGTGTGGTGATTTGTATGCCAGGATTGTATACTATTTTTTTTAAAAAGGCATGTTTTGTGGTGCGGAGTGATGATTGATCCTCAACACAAATCTGTCCGTCACTATAATGAAGGTGTCTGAGTCGTGTGCTTGTTTCACAATCAACTCACAGGCTGGAGAGATATCTTTGTAAACTTTTCTAACTGAATGGCACCCCAGTAATTGTCTGTTCTTTTGGACTTTTTGGACATCCTGACAGGAGGAAGGCAGTTATATAGTTTGAAGGGTAGCTAGATCCCAGTAAGCCGCAGAAAGCGCATCTGCTGCTTCATTAAGAAATCCAGCCAGAGGACGTTTCAATCTCTGAGAGCAGAGAAGCAACAGACACAGGTACCCTGTGGAGCTTTAATTGTAAACAAAGACAGTTTTCTTCTGTTCAGTGTTTCTCAAAAACGCTGTATGCATCCTTACGGCTTAACAAACATATGACGTTCATTTCAAATCTCATAAAGCCTTGTTTTTCTTCTGCATTGTTAAAATTGGCTTGTGGTTTTCTTGGTCTCTTTTATTGACGCATTGCTACCTTTTTACAACACATTAAATCCACCAACGGACAAAAATACATTGTTGACATTGCATCTTTGTACTGCACATGTGCTGATAAAACTTGCAAATGCATGTGCAGGAGGACCAGCTCATAAATGTTTGCCCTACATCATCACTAGAGGTTAAAAACATGTATATGTTCAATCTCACCAATTCCTAGCATTGTCTCCTCCTAGATCAAAGCCTAATTCACCTTCTCTGTTTATCCAAGGACAAACTCCAGAATGTAGTGTGTTTGATCAACTTATGACACACACGACCTGCATGACGTGAGAGTAAAGTGGAGGGCAGGAAGGATCACTTCCTGTATAAACCAACCATCTGTTCATTCCTTAAAGACATGCTCATTCATCAAGATTAAAATCAAGAGGTGTTACCTGGCCCAATAAGCTATGTGAAAGTCTCCTTAAAGGTCCCATGTCATGCTTTTCCGGTTATTACCCGTCCCCTTGTGTGTTATGAAGGTTTGTATGCATGTAAACGGTCTGCAGAGTCACAAACCCTCAAAGTACACCCTGTAGCGAGTAAAACTCTAACACAGAAAATACCTGTCTATGCTTCCCCAGAACGCCTCGTTGGAGATTTCTCTTTTTCTTCCTGGGTACAGTGACGTGCCCATACCCAAATGGACCCATTGGTCCAAATGGACCAATCCGTGGAGCCGTTACGTTACGGCGGGACGTGGCGAGGCTGTGAGTCGGTGTGTGAGCACACACACAAACTCCCAGCCAGGCTGCGGGTGTGTGTGTGTTTCGGGCTGGGTTTCGCTGTGTCTCGCTGTCTTGCAGACGGCCACTGGGCTCATAGGGAGGGGGGGGGGGGGCAGGAGCTCCAACAAGCCGTTTAGGACAGAGAGTGAATACACATACTATACAGAGATGCTCTATGAGAAACCAATATGAGTTTGGAAAATTGCACAATATAAATCTATTTTAGTATACCTCAACAATGGAATTATGATCAGTAGAAATGGCCATGACATGGGACCTTTAAGATTCCGATCACCTTGTAACTGCAATGTTAAGATAGTTAATTTATGATGGAATGGAAAACGAAGGCTAAAACAGCCACATTATAAGTTAAAGCCATAATCTGTGAGCCAAAAATTGAACTTCAAGGAATTTCTCTGCACACATGTCAGCTTAAAGCCATTGTGTTCAAGTTGATCAACTGCAGAACGGGAAACACTGACATGCCCATGGGACTGTCAAACGTATTGCCTTAATACTGCCACCAGTGACTTTACAGCAAAGACTGAAGGATGTGTGGAGAAAACAGCTGCATTACTCCAGAGGCAGGCAACCCAGAGAACTGTCAAATTGGTCACAGAAATGGTATCGATCTGGCTTTTCAAAGCGCTGTTGTGACTGGACTCGTAATGCTGCTTTTATAAAAGCTCCCTTTCTCCTCTCTATGTCCCCCAGCCACATCATATCATTAAAAAAACTAAAGTAGGATCTAGATTAAAGGAGAGAGATTTCATTAGTACGGTGCTATATAGATTTTAGGTGGTTTAATCATGAAAACCTCCGAAAAAAAGGCCATACTGTACAGTCAGAGATACCGTACAAAGATGAAAAGTTTTCATAATTGATCCTGAGTAAATATATATAGCGCTGCCCATTCACAGTGCAGGGTGACCTTGTGGGAAACAGTAATGGTCCTTTCACAGATCTGGGCCGGGCTGCGGTGGAATGAAATGGGAGATGAGGAGGATGAGCCAGTGCAACCAGCTCGTGCAGACAAAGACTGATTGTCCGGGGAATGCTACCTTACCTAATGCATTACGGCAACATAATTGACTTTAGTGGAAAACAAGATCTCCAAGGGCTATCAGTTTGGCCTCAATGTCACGATTTTGGGCAGAATGCAATATTACTATGAGGAGCTTTGTATCAAAAACCGGTTAATAATCGAGTAAAACCCACAAAGAGATCCATTTCCCTCGCCCTTGCTTACAGCAGCTTGTATGAAAATATGTGGCCCTTCGCATCTCACAACAACAATGGATATATTTAATGGAATCGTGACCTCCAAAGCCAATTTAAAGGCTTCTTCTGGATAGCAATATCGTATTCCCGCAAGTTCAATTAATCTTTACAAGACTGCTGATAGATTTTCTGGAGAAACAGTGTGTGAAGAGCAGAATACCTGCATACATCTTCCTGCCATACGACAATTCTACCCGGCGCTTCTGTCATTTAACGGGCCTCGCTAACTGAGTCTGGCTTCAGTCCCTAGCCAAATGACGGCATATTTAGTGTCAAGCATCCGTCAGTGTGCTGTGCCTCTTCCAATGATTGATGGTCACCCGCTGGTGTAAACTCAACAGAGCCATCCGACCACCGTGTCACTATCCGCGGTTAATGACCTCCTCCAGGGCTTCCATGACTGAAAAGAAGAGAGCAAAAGTTTGCCGTATGTCTGCGCAAACAATCACCAACAATACATTCTGAACACACACACACACATGGATAAACAATGTAATATGATTAGGGCACAGCGCATGCCACTGAGGGTATTTATCAAAATATGCATGATTAAATTATTATTAACACTTCGAGTACAACTCTTATTCAGCAGATATTGAGAAAGCGGTCGCAAAACAGTTGTGTGATTACTTAAAAAACAATGATTTATTTGAAGATTTTCAGTCTGGCTTTAGAACACATCATAGCACAGAGACAGCTCTGGTTAAAGTCACAAATGATATTCTAATAGCCTCAGACAAGGGACTTGTCTCTATTCTTGTTTTGCTCGATCTTAGTGCTGCATTTGATACTATCGACCATGATATCCTATTGCAAAGACTAGAGCACTTAGTTGGCATACAGGGAACTGCTTTAGGCTGGTTTAGGTCCTATCTATCTGAACGCTCTCAGTTTGTACGTGTTAACGATGAATCTTCCACGCAAACCAAAGTTAGCCATGGAGTGCCACACGGCTCAGTGCTCGGACCTATTTTGTTCACATTATATATGCTTCCGTTAGGCAATATTATAAGGAATCATTCTGTAAACTTTCATTGTTATGCGGATGATACTCAACTATATTTATCAATCAAGCCTGATGAAATTAATCATCTAAATAAAATTCAAGACTGCCTTAAGGACTTAAAAACGTGGATGACCTTAAACTTTTTGATGTTAAACACGACCAAAACTGAAGTTATTGTACTTGGCCCGAAGAATCTACGAAACAAATTATCTAAAGACATACTAACTATGGATGGCATTAATTTGGCCTCCAGTGAGACTGTAAGGAATCTTGGTATTATATTTGATCAGGATTTATCCTTTAACGCCCACATAAAATCAATTTCAAGGACCGCCTACTTCCATCTACGTAACATTGCAAAAATCAGGCATATCTTGCCTCAAAACGATGCAGAGAAACTAGTCCATGCATTTGTTACTTCTAGGCTGGATTATTGTAACTCTTTATTATCAGGGAGTACCAAGAAGTCAATCAAGTCGCTTCAGCTGATTCAAAATGCTGCGGCTCGTGTACTAACCAGAGTTAGGAAAAGGGACCACATTACTCCTGTTCTGGCTGCCTTACACTGGCTCCCTATAGAACACAGGATAGAATTTAAAATTCTTCTTCTCGCCTACAAAGCCCTTAATGGGCAGGCGCCATCTTACCTTAAAGAACTCATTATACCCTACTGTCCTACTAGGGCATTGCGTTCCAAGAATGCAGGGTTGTTGGTTGTTCCTAGAATCTTTAAAAGTACAATGGGAGCCAGAGCCTTTTCTTATCAAGCTCCACATTTGTGGAATCAGCTTCCAGTTTGTGTTCGGGCGGCAGACACCCTATCCGTTTTTAAGAGTGCGCTTAAGACCTTCCTTTTTGATAAAGCTTATAGTTAGGGCTGATTAGATTCAGCCCCTAGTTTTGCTGATATAGGCTTAGTTTGTCGGGGGACATCTTACTTCTTCCTTCTCTCTGTCTATACCCGTGTACACTCATGTTCCGATTAACCCAGCTTCCCCAAATGTCTTTCTTTTTGGTGTCTATATACGCTGGGATCCGGAGTCATGGATGATCCTGCGGTCCTGGATCGCGAGCGCTGGATCTTGAGTCGTGGCTGTGGTCCTGGATCATCGGTCCTGGATGGATATCCTCGTGGATTCATCTTCCTAATATACACACATGCATTTCCAAACATTTGGACTACCTATGTTGCAAATGTATTATCTTTTCAATTTACACACGGCATCTATTGCACGTCTGTCCGTCCTGGGAGAGGGATCCCTCCTCTGTTGCTCTCCCTGAGGTTTCTCCCATTTTTCCCTTTAAACTGGGTTTTCTTTGGAAGTTTTTCCTTGTACGATGTGAGGGTCTAAGGACAGAGGGTGTCGTATTGTCATACTGATATTCTGTACACACTGTGAAGACCACTGAGACAAATGTAACATTTGTGATATTGGGCTATATAAATAAACATTGATTGATTGATTGATTGATTGATTGATTGATTGATTGATTGATTGATTGATTGATTGATTGATTGATAGGTGTTTATCCTGGAATTAGACTGTGCTGGCACTAATCTAGCAGGGGGATTCTTGTATTTATTTATTCATGTTAAGTTAAGCTTTGTATATGTGTTCAGGGTGTGTGATGAATGTTCACTTAATGCTCACCCTCTGTGAAGGTCATTAAATGCTGTTACATTGCTGAATGCAACGTGTTGAGATAGACTATAATGCAGCCACTCAAAGTCCAATAGCTTAGTCCTTGTGGTAAAATGTTTATTGATGGAATAATCTGAACAATGATTTGTTGTTTGGGATAAAGACATTATGCTTCAGCAGCGGTTCGCTATAACAGAAGAGTGAGTGTTCACACAAAGAAATGTCTTAGAGTTATAGTCACTATAAAAGTTAAAAGAACGCTGCAAGATTTACCAGAGAAATCGGTCTTCTGTGAAATGAGCTCAATTCTTTCATCCCTGTTGGGTGAGCCCCATATCAGTCCCAGAGATACAGAGGAGAACGTCTAATTAGGGTCTGAGACCTGAGGTCGGCGAAGACCCTATTGAAATAAACCTGCAAAACACACCAAAAACAGGGAAAACGACCGGCAAAAGCATGGAAAAGATTCGGAAATCATGACGGCAGATAGTCCGCATAATTGATATCGGTAGGATCAATTTAGTCGCTTGCAACGCAAGTGATAACCATGCAAAACCTACACAAAACAGGGAAAACGACGGGCGAAAGCCTATTAAAAGTGGCCTAAATCATGACAGTAGGTAGCCCACGCGAACCTAGTCACATGGGCACTAGCCTAGCACATTATTGAAATCGATCCGATTATTATTATGATTATTATTTTTGAACATTGCACGCACTTTTGACCCCCGCAACATATGTGAAAACTCAACAAATATTGCACGCGCGTCAGAAGTGGTGAAAATTGCGATGTCTAATTGGTTCCGGAACTTTACGTCAAAAATTGCGTAGGCCACGCCCACTTCCGTTTTTAACATAAACTCCCCCCACTTTAACTTTCACGTAAACGAATTAAACTCGCTACACATATCTAGGGTGCGGAGACAAACAAAAAAGCCTCTTGGAGGGTTATAGAATAACGTACAGGAAGTCGGCCATTTAGAAATTTGCATCGGAAAAACACGTTTTTCGTCCTCCGCACGAAATCTATCTTCTCCTAGGGACTTTATCCGTACGACTCGAAACTCGTCGGGTAACGTCTCGAGACATGGGCAATTAAAAGTTATCAAGGAAATGTTTTTCTTTCGCACAGCGTAGCCGTGATTTGGCGCCAAAGTTTGCGTTCGCTCGATGCTAGGCGATCCCTCGCAATGGAACACGATGATGTCATAACTCAAACTGACATGCTCAGAATGCCACCAAACTTCACATGATGGTTAACACTGCGGCAACGGATCCTTCGCCATTATACACGATGTCGCTGTAACTCCAATGGACACGGTCCCATCGTCCTCCAATCTTCACTTTTATATCACCGGTCCATGCCTCAACAGCTCTACGTGAAATCTGAGATCTCACCATATGCCGTTTCCATGGCAACACATCCCTCGCCAAAAAATACGATGTTGTTGTAATTCAATGGAAAATCGTCCAAACAGCACCAGACTTCAGACTATCATTAATGGTCCGGCCCTCAACAGCTCTATGTCTATAGAGTGGCGAAGTCACGCCCATCTACTTCCGGTCCATGGGACCTTATTTCGGAAAAATAATGTATTGAAGTCAATGGAGAGAGAAAACATATCTTTCGATCCCGTTTGAATTGTGCCATGAATTACACATGATGTTTGTCAATCTTAAAAAATAATTTCCATGTCAAAAAAGTCAAAGTTTGTCGTGAAACTGTTGAAATATAAGACTATGAAAAATACGGAACTAGAAATACTACAAATCCCAGAGTGATGTCACAATTGTTTTCCTCCACTAAGAGGTAGCTAAGATCAGCACCATATAGATATCATCTATCTATATGGCGCTGGCTAAGATAAGATAACTTTAACAAGATGCCTGTGTGCTTAGTACCAGGTTGTTATCATACCAGCAATGGGTATTGCTCGTTCTTTCGCTTCCCGTCTGATGAAAGGACCAGGAGTGGCTGGATCAAGTTAGCTACCTAGCTAGTAGCTAGCATGTTAGTTAGCATTACAGCCTTGTCATTTGTATTAGCCTTAATATGAAGTAACATTAAGTAACCCAAAATGTTAAACAGTAAGAGTAGTCATATTTCGTGAACCCTTTGAAGAGTACTGTCACCGGTGTGATCATTCTATAATACACAATTTAAGCCCCGGGGAGAAATGCTAACGCTAGCATCGGCAATCGCCGATCTTTTTTACTTCATGCTATCTGCACAAATGGTTGACATTAAACATTAAAAAGACCAGGCAGTTCAGAGAGAATCAAAGGAAGGCAGGCAGGCAGCTTTGCATGACATTCTTCTGGACGTGTTTCATTGTGGTGATAGTGAGGGTAGTCAATCGTTTGGTTGACAAGACAGTAGTGACGGCCATCTTGGTGACGTGTGTTGTTCTGTGAGACCAGAGATGTAGTTCATTGGGCGTTTCACACAAACAAATGTGTTACTTCACAGTTTTACGACACATTTTTATTTTTTTGACTTGCGAAATTATCTTTTAAATTAACAAACATCATATTATAATTCATGGCACAATTCAAACGGGATCGAAAGATAATCTTTCTCTCTCTATTGACTTCAATACATAATTTTTTCGAAATAAGGTCCCATGGAGGTCCACCGGAAGGGGAGCGACTTCGCCACCCTATTAGGGGATGTCATCATATGCCGTTGCCATGGCGACAGATCCCTCGCCATGAAACATGGTGTTTTCGTAATTCGATTGAAAATCGTCCAAACGGCACCAGACTTCAGACTATCATTATTGGTCCAGCCCTCAACAGCTCTATGTCAATTAGGGGATGTCATCATATGCCGTTGCCATGGCGACATATCCCTCGCCATAAAACACAATGTTGTCATAATTCAATGGAAAATCGTCCAAACAGCACCAGACTTCAGACTATCATTAATGGTCCGGCCTTCAACAGGTCTACGCCAATTAGGGGATGTCATCATATGCCGTTAACATGGCAACGCATCCCTCGCCATAAAACACGATGTTGTTGTAATTCAATGGAAATGGTCCAAACTACACCAGACTTTAGATGATGGCTACTAGTCCGGCCCTCAACAGCTCTATGTCAATTAGGGGATGTCATCATATGCTGTATCCCTCGCCAAAAAAACTGGTGTTGTCGTAATTCAATGGAAAATCGTCTAAACGTCACCAGACTTCATAGGATGGCTAATGGTCCGGCCCTCAACAGCTCTATGTCAATTATGGGGTGTCATCATATGCCGTTTCCATGGCAACGTATCCCTCGCCATAAAACACAATGTTGTCTTAAGTCAATGAAAAATGGTCCAAACTGCACCAGACTTCATATGATGGCTAATTGTCCGGCCCTCAACAGCTCTACGCCAATTATGGGATGTCATCATATGCCGTTTCCATGGCAATGCATCCCTCGCCATAAAACGAAATGTTGTCTTAAATCAATGGAAAATGGTCCAAACTGCACCAGCCTTCAGGTGACAGTTAATGGTCCGGCCCTCAACACCTCAATATGACAACAGTGAGTTTTCCTCAAAAGCTGTTGCCGTGGCAACACATCCCTCGCTGTTAAGCACGATATTGCTATAACTCCTGTGTAAATGGTAAAAAAGGATTCAAATTTCACATGTGTGCTAACCGTCAAGCCCTCGAGACATATATGTGTCAGTTTTGAGATTTCATCAAATTTCGTTGCTATGGTAACAAAATGGTCGCCGTGAAACGCGGTTTTCTCATAACTCCAGTTAACATGCTCCAAACGGCACACAACTTCACAGGTTTGATAACGATCCAGCCCTCAACACATCTAGGCGTATTATGGGGTGTCATCAAATTCCGTTGCCATGGCGACAGATCACTCGCCATCAAACACAATGTTTCTGATACTGCTGTAACTCCCATGTGCGTTGTCCGATCGGCCTGAAACTTCCCACGTTTGCCAACGGCCTAGTCCTCGAGACATCTGCCTGACGTCGACGTGCGGACAACAGCCTGCGGACAACAGCCTGCGGACAACAGCCTGCGGACAACAGCCTGTGGAGCGTCGAAGACCCGCTCAACGCTGGTTGCAGCTTTAATTAGATATTGGAATTATAAAGAAAATGAAACCATCTTATTGGGAGCGTACAGCAGCACACTCACATTTCCATCACATCAAATGTGAAAGTGATGATTGGGGGGATATCCAAGAGAACGAAAAGGAGGTACAAAAATGGATTTAGTTTTATGCTGAATGGTTAGTATGTACAGAAAAGGTGAGGAGGTAGGTCAATAAAATATAATAAAAGAGTACAAGAGAGGTTTTCTTTCTCCAGGCATTCTCTTTGTAAGTTTCCCAAGACACCTGTCTTCTCCCAAGGCCTTGCTCTTGCTAGACGTACCGTTAAAGCTGTTTTCCTCCTGTCAGGATGTTTCTGTGTCAGCCGTGGTGGCAGCGGCCATGTTCTCCTGATTGTTTGATTACATGGACGGAGTAAGGACAGAAGGCTGGAGATAGCTCTGACACTCTGTCCTCTAGACAACATAATGGAAGCTGTGCAAGTTGATGTCTAGTTTGTTTACCCACATCTGGAGAGTCTTGTGTTATACTTGCCACTGAAATTATATGATTTAACACGATGATTGGACAGAACAGATGGAAATACGCAATAATGCAGAACATATTTTACTAGGTTTGACAGACGTTTTGTATATTAACATGCAGAACCATCATACAAACACATCCCAGACTGCGGTTTAGCATACATATCAACTGTAGTAACTACTTTGTGTATTGTACAGCATATGCTTTACACACCATTAAAGAGGACATATTATTCAAATGTTCAGGGTTCATATTTGTATTTTGTGCCTCTGCTGTGACATGTTAACATGTTGCTGCAGCGCCTCTTTTCACCCTCTGTCTGAAACCAAAGTCCAGTCTGCTCTGATTGGTTAGATGGCCGGCTCTGTTGCGATTTGTCAACAGGTTAGAGATGCCCGCCGCTTAACCTCACGTATAATGTGTTGGAGCACTAACTAATAGATTTGTGGGTGTTACATAGTGATGTCATTATGTCAAGGATGTAAACAAAGGAGTGGAGGGAACTTTGCGATTCAGGCATATAACAAGGATGTCATATGATCAGAATTGCATTTAATTGAGAGGTTTCCATGTGCATATTGTCAAACATTTGCTTCTTTAAAATGTCCGTCACTCAAAATTGCTATAATAAATATTTTAATATTATTAAAAGAGAGGGTTAGAAAGAATCATTCACAGTAAGAAACCCACAGATATTTAACACCTGACTATTCCTTTCCTTTCAGCTACATGGAGTTGTTTCAGTCTCTTTTAATTCTTTGTTTAGATTTCCTCACCCGCAACATTAATGCTTCGGATCAGTTTACCTTTCACTTTCATGCTCCAATAGCACTGTTGCTGCAGGCAAGATGAAACATTCTGAAAGATACTTCTGTAGATCAATTCATGGTGATAATTGTCTAGTTTTAATTGGTGCAATATATATGATATCATAGTAAAACCCAGTCATTCATTTCCAGCTTTAATCATCACATTGGAGGAAAGGGAACGCCTGGCTCAGTCCTTTTTTATGCAGGTAATAAGAAGGTATGTTTCCTGCCTCTACCAAAAGCATTAGAAAGGATTTAGGAGTGGCTATTCAGATTTCTATACCACCCTCAGTAAATCCCCAGACATGCCCCATGTAGTCGGAGATATTAAGAGGCGTACATTAATTGATGTCCTCATTATATTGTAATACTGTCACAGTCTTAAGGAAAACCCAAATGCAGCACTCGAGAAACCAAGGAGAATTGGTAATATCCTTTATTGGAGATTCCACTGGATCGGAGGAATACCAACCGGGCAGTATAACGCACCGGAGGACAGCGGGCAGAAGGTGAGTCAGGGACAGGCAGAGGGTCAGGGAGTAAGCGAGGCGGTCAGCGTGGATACAGGCAGGGTCGGATAACAGGCCAGGCAGGATAGTCGAGGGACAGGCAGGATCAGGAAACAGGCAGAGCAGGCAGGTCGGGGACAGGCAGGGTCGGAACCGGGTAGGCAATCTAGTGTTGAACGCGGGAGAGACAAGCATGAGGCAAAGTACAATCTGGCAAAGAGTGTGTGTCAGGTGCGAGTTTAAATACTGGCAGAAGCTAATGGGTGCAGAAGAGAAAGAGAGTGAGTTAACGAGTGGGTGTGGAAAACAGGTGAGACAGGTGAATGGAAAACTACTGGTGAATGATGGAGCAGACTATGACAAATACATCACATGAATATGTGATGATGTAAAAATTCAATAAGCACTTCCTAAGGTGCTCTTTTGGCCCTCGAGAATAAATGAATTACTTCTCTATTGGTGGTGAGGATTCATGATGAATATTTCATTACTATGCCAGGGAATTCTCACAATTGCAGTTAATGACAAAGCGTGCCATCTGCCACAGCAACAGGTAATTTAAGGAATTCATCATAATGTGGTGTCAGAGACGTGAACAGAGAAAGATATAGGAACAGGCGGCAGACAATACCCAAATGTCTGGTCATCTGTTTTCTAAAAATAAGCAAGTAGTTTATTTTCTGGTATAAGTGTGTTGTCTCATAGCTCTACAGGGTGAATTCACTTCAAATCAATGAATACAACATTCAAGACTTACATTTTCCGTCACATTGTAGAAATATTTTACACCGTGGTGACATTATAACCCTCGTCTACAGACAGTCATTAAACCCTTGGTTCACATAAAGACTGGAGTGAGGTACAGTCTGACCGGAGCAAGGACAAATTAGTGTCAGGGAGGTGGACTGAGCCAGAGCAGGTGCTCACGGTGAATGTAAATTGCGGTAAAGCATTTTACTATGAAATATTCATGAATCACTGCGCATTACAGACCATGATGCACCCCAATGTCTAATTGCCAATTATACCTGCAGCTCACAGTTCACAATGGGGAAAATGATAATGAGACGATGTGACAAAAACTGTAAAAATGTGTGTGTTGTGCCAACTTCTCAACTAAAAGCATAATGATAATAACAAACACGTTTTGAAGGAAAGTTAATGGATCTCTGACATTAGGAGATAAGTGAAGAAGGTGAACTGTGTCAGCTAAATGCAATGTAATAAGATGACCTCAAGAGGAACATAATAGAGAACATCCAGGAAAAATCATCAGTGGAGATTAAGGGATCCGTCAATAATGCTGACATCTTAAAGGCCTGTTTTATGGTGGTAAACATGGAAAACACACATCCTCTGCTGTCAGTACACGTTCAGGTTCAGGTTATTTATTTGTACCCGTAGGTAGATTCTGTTTGCAGAGAAAAAGACAAGGGTTCCATCCTGACACTAAATGTGCGTGCCCTTTTTTACAAGTGTATCGAGGTCGCCTCTACACTCTGCACTCTCTGATTACTCCTCTGCTGATGATACTTACACTTTACAATTTCATGTTGTTTATCATAATGTATTGACTTTGGAAATATATATCTAGAACAAATATTCACTGAGGATATTCACCTGAGAATAAACATATAAACAATGAGTGTCATCTTTCCACAGGGTAAAAAAACAACTCTTAAAACAACTTTTAATCGTAATGAACAGATTCTCAACCCAGTTGGATGCAAAACCACAGGAATGTGAAATACGTGGTGTTCTTTGGACGGCAGCTATATATTGAATGCATTATTTTCAGGGTTGTAATTCCTTCCTTATCTCCATATTGTAATTTCACTCTAGTTTGTCTTCCCTTTATAACATCTCTATCTGTTGCTCTTCCTCAGGTTTCTCCTTGAGGATTTCACTTTATTCATGATTGTAATTTGGGGCTATATAAATAAAACTGACTAGACTTAATTCTCCACTGACTGCGAGCTCAGATGTAAATATATTGCTGCGATAAACTAAATACTCTAACAAACCCCGGAGAAGGTAAGAGGTATATAAAACAATAGGTATCTGACACGTGGGGGGGTGTTATGATTCTGATCACATCAATTCTGTCTGTGAGACGACCTCAAAGTTTCTGAAACACAAGGTTCTTCAGTCAATTACAAAAGCAATCAATAAGCTCAAATGAATCTTTGACAGTAAGCTGTTTTGATTTCGGTGCCATTGATGAGATTTCTGGAACTTCTCTCTGCTCTGATGGTTTTAGAGATTGCATTTGCCATGCAGGGAAAATGTACTTAGAGTTTGTTCTTTTAAAATGTGACCTGTGTTACCTGTGTAAACATGAATGTCATTGCAAGTAACTAGTCAAACATCTCCACACTAACATGGACACAATAATGAATGTTATAGTGCTTTTAATGAAATAGGAACTTGCTTCGTGTATGTTTAATACTAAGCTAGTATTGCATGGCTTTTGGGAAAACTCAATTAAATTAAGACCTTCCAAACTCAGTGAGCAACCAGTCAACCGAATCACTCCGGCAGACGTTTGCCTTGCAGAAAAATTCAGTTAAAATAAGTTCCATCAGAATAATTAAATACACAAAAGGACTTAAATCCCAACGCAGTTCAGACGGGCAGAGCTGTCCATGTCTACACGTGTGTATGTTTCCAACAATGTTTCTGTAGCCTCTAAAAATCCTATAATCCATATTTTGTCATGTGGTACCACTGGTCTGCAAAGGTCACTGTTACCATGGAAACATATAGTTAACCTGAGACTTCAGTCAGATTTTTATGAAACTGCTTAGAGTCATTATTTTTCTTTTTTTTCTATTTTCAAGTTCATTTGACAGATGACAGTGAAATGGGTGCAAGAGAGAAAAAAAAGAAAAGAAATACGTTTTGCCACAAATGTCTCATGGCAAGTATCGAACCTGCGGTAGCACTCCCTTTAACCACTCAGATTATCACATTATAATAATCTTAAAGCAACACTGAGGCTGATCCAACACTACAAACGAGGATATGTTTGTGAATCCAGCCCCAGGCAACACACACTCGGGTGAATGTAATCTTTCAATTTCTCCAAATCCCCAAAAAGTAAAACCAAATCTCCAACTTTAATCTTTTGTTCTCCACCTTTCCATTTAAATAATGTACAATACAGTAGGATATTTTATATGTAGGTTTGAAACTGCAGTGAATGACTCTGCTGCTTTACACTTCCTGTGGCGTCGGTTCATTGTTTGTCTGGGCCCATGTCAGACGGAGGGCATACATCCTTGCAATATAGAAGAGCCCTCCCCAGAGGCTTCATTTGATGATGATGATGATGATGATGATGATGATGATGCTGATGATGATGATGATGATGATGATGATGATGATGATGATGATGATGATGATGATGATGATGATGATGTGACGGATGTCAGGACGGGGGTGCTCTCTGACATTGACAGCCCTCAGGCCGGGATCAACTTTCTGCCCTGCTAGACATATATTAGACATATATTAGCCTTCTACTTATAGTTACTCTCCTATATTAGGGTGTCATTGAGTTAGATGATTGATTCCAACATGGGATTTGCAGACGTCAAACTGCATTACTTACATTACTTATTTTTGTCTTTTACAAACAGCAGATTTTACTGGCTTGGGGCATAACATATCCTGCGTGTTTCCACAGATTCAAAGACTTTGTGAAAATCATTAAAGTCTCAGAAACAGAGCCATCACATATCCATGTTGTGGAGAATCTGAGAGAGAACAAAGCCTGTTATTCAGGTTAAGTTTTTCTTGTGTGAATACAGAGCCAGCAGGAGGCTCAGGTGCAGCAGAGGGAGACAATCCCTTCACATTCAGACGGGAATAGACCTGTCAGTCCTGTAAACCCTTGAAGAACCAACCAGTGGAACCATGCTGCTCTCTCGGCACGCAGCGCACTTATCTGGTGTGAAGCAGGGTGGAATGATACTAACACTGCATCATCCTGCGAGATGTAGCCATTCTCATCGGGTAATGCATGGTTTGTGTTTTCCGAGGGTTTGCTCACACTGAACATACATCACATTTCAGTGAGTCATGCAGCCGCCTCTGAACACAAAAAAAAGAGGATGTGTGCTGCTTCGTTTTGGCTTTAAATAACAAAAACGTGTGTGGTGCTGTGAAGCTGTCCGTTGAGCGGCTCAGACCAAGCAAGGAGGCAGAGGCAGAACGTCCAAAAATATAACCCGACGTGGGCATTTATTAAAATCATGGGCACAACGTTCACAGCTTCCTGCTGTTCTCCTTGCACACATCCTGCAGCCACAAGGATCTCTCACACACACCCAGCCCTCTCAACAGACAGGGTATCAGAGCCTAAATACACCCACTCTAATCAGCACAACAAGACACAGGTGAGGGGGGAGGAGACAACACAGGACACCAGGTGCACACAATCATCAGCCACAGACAACATATACTGTGCAATCACGCTAATAAAGTGCCATATTACCCGGCCTGAAGCCGTCAGTCCATAGTGACGGAGTTACCTTCGTCACAGGTGCCTGTAACCCATTGGGGTTTACTTTATTCTAGAAAAAAAATATTTCATGAGTAAATTCAGATTTCCTCTTCTATCCATTGTTGGTTTTTAGAATACATAAATCAGTTAATCCCTTTAAATCCCTGGCATTCGCAGCATTTCTATAAAAACTATCCTCATGTAGGAAATATGTCAATATTTGCTCAACCTGCATGAATGACAATTGCTTCTTCTTCTGCAGTCTGTTCAATGTAAATTGCTACGCTAATGTTCTGACTAATGATATCTCACACTGATAAGCTCCAATTCAGTGCTTTAAATGGTTATATATTTTGGGAAAAACTCATATTCTTAATTTGAGAATGAGATGAAAAGATTGATATCACCCCCTATCAATTTCTTCATCTTATTCTGCAGCAACAACAAAAAAAATGGTATCTCCAAAAATGTTGAACTACTTATTTAGCCTGGTTAATTGTTAATCTGTTCAACAAAGCCTTCCAACATTTACTCACTCTCCCCCCACCCCCCTCCTGCAATGTAACACTTCCATTTCTGCCCCCTGTTTTATGTTTTTTCCTTATGTTTCTTTGTTAAGCGACCTTGGGTTGATGAAAGGCGCTATATAAATTAAACTTATTATTATTATTATTATTATTATTATTAATTGATTTGGTTGATGGGGGCTCCCTTTATCCAAGTCTCTCAAAACCAAGTCTCTCTTTTTTTTTACTATAGCTGATTATAAACTCTCTGGTACCAAGTCGCCTGAGGTTTATCATTACATTGATCGGCCCCTCACCTTCCATTTGTGCCTCACTTGTTGCAATAATTGTCACTTTTTTATGTATTATGTAAACATGAAGGCTTTTATATCTTCCCAAATGTACTTTTTAATCGTGTTAACATTGACCATACAGTCTGGATTAGTGCAGCAAATGAAGATAATCTCGTTACAGTTTGGAAACGGTCAATCTTCTCCGTTGTGAGAAAGACACACAGCGTGCATGTGTGTGTGTGTGTGTGTGTGTGTGTGTGTGTGTGTGTGTGTGTGTGTGTGTGTGTGTGTGTGTGTGTGTGTGTGTGTGTGTGTGGGTGTGCGTGCGTGTGTGCGTGTGTGCGTGCGTGCGTGCGTGCGTGCGTGCGTGCGTGTGTGTGTGTGTGTGTGTGTGTGTGTGTGTGTGTGTGTGTGTGTGTGTGTGTGTGTGTGTGTGCCAAATGAGACTGGAGCAGACAGCAGAGAGAGAGGATCGCTGTCTCGTGTCTGTATCAGATGAGGGGGGGGTCACTATGATTCCCTTGAAGCTGCTTTCCAGGGAAAAAATAAATGTTACAATATTTTCTTTGCACCTCGTTTAACGGATAGTATCATATCGTCAGTGCAGTCGTTTTACCTTGTAACATCGAGTCACTGTTCTTAAAGAAGATGCCGAAACGGGGAAGCAAAGTGAGGGAGATTGTGTCGGAAGGAGACAGTTTGGAAGAACAACACGCGTTGTAGGATTCAGTGAAACCAGCAGCGAAAAGGTAGATTTAGTGCGGATATTTTTTAATTCATCATCTTTCTGTTTTTATTGCAGGAGCTGGATAGAAACATGACAAAGTAGCACGTGCATCTATCGGATCGCATCCAATGCTTATAGCATACAATCGTCATCAGGCTGTGAAGTAAAAGTTTTATATGTATTGTTCATGCTTCACATCTTCATTGCACAGGCTATGCATTGAACCCCAAGGCGATTTACAAGCTGCATTCTTGGAGAAACGCGCAGCCCAGTGCAAGGTGGTTTTAGCATTATCCAGAAGAAAACAAACACGACGAGAGTTTGAACTTTGCGGAGGTTTTTTCCTGTTTTATTTTTCTGAGATTTTGTGAATATCAACGTCGGTAGCAAAGGGTCTGTCTCTAAACTCCGGATAGGATATATGAAGATCGCGACCCAGTTGGTTTTCCCTCGCAGAAATGCCTGTGCGTGCAGTGACCACCAGGTTCATGTACAAGGGACTTTGCACTATTCCAGATGTCCTCTCCTACCGGACCCCTGTTATCCTGCCTGAGGATGAGGTGGAAGGTGAGCACTGTCTTTTGTTTTCTTTGCTTGGTTGCATGTTTTACTGTCATGTTTTAAGAGCTGTTGTATCTAAGTGCAACGTCCACCTGGCAAACCATTACAGGACGGTCAGGACCCCGAAGAGCTCCAGCCGGTGTGCGCTCCTTTTCCACATCTACACATCTGAGTGTACACTAAACTGTGGGTCTGCTTGTAAAAAGGGTCAATAGTAAAGATATTGGTAACGAGGTTTAGAGTTTAAATGTTCCACAATATCTGGGAAACAAAGACAATCTGCATGCTATGTTCACCTTGTTAACCCCTTACCTTGTCTTTCTTTTGGTTCATGTTCTTGCTTCTGATATTTGGCAAAAAGACAAACAAATATTTTGCATCAATACAAAAGACACTACGATAGTTACAATAAACAGCACATAAATAGTTATGATTTCCAACGACATACAACACATGCCAAGGTCTCCATACATGGAACATTGTATTTAACTTGTGAGTAAACGTCATCTTTGTATACAATGCTGTATCGCCTGACTATATCCATGGCAACTGTGAGACTTAATTGCAAAGGGATACACTTGTTTCAGGCAATTGTTTTAAGCCAAGAGAAAATACCTTCAGACTCAAGGAGACAAGTCTTGAAATGTGAGGCGGAATGAAGAAACAGGATGTGATGAATCGCAAACTTGTAACTATACAAATGCAGATTGCAACACATTTTCCAGGAAATCTATGACATATAAACTATTAAGATGTGAGATACATTTATTTTGACTCCGTTTACATCTCTTGTAAGACGTTTTGAATTGTAGGAATACTTCAACACAACTACCCATAGCACAGTGCTGTTCTTAGGCTATCTAAAATATTAATTGGAACATTCTGATTGTTTTTGCTACATTAATCGAAGTGCAAAGCTGTTCAAGCGAAGTTTTTGTTTTGGCAAATGGTCCTCACAATGAGAAGCCAAGCAGAGTACAATAAAGAGATAACTCAGATCAGATTTGATATCCCCATGTCTTTTATGCAAAGGAGATTCCATGTCCTCTTCTTCTGTGAGCAGGTTGCACAGACCCACAAGTGGCTGGCTGCCCTTCCATAAGACCCTCATGTGACATTGAAAACTCCACTGTCTGCCATGACCACATTCATTCAATTCAAAGGTTGGCTGTGGAAGAACAATAATTGAGAGAACAAGTCAAACAGACTGTTGTGTGTTGCACGCAGGTAATGGACATATTTTCAAACTGTAGCTTACTAATTGAGAGCCATTAAATATTCAGAAAGGCACGGAGACAGACCATTCAACCGTGAATGTCTATACGGGAGGATTCACTGAGCACATAATGCACTGCTGCATTTACATGGCCTCACACCTCAGCAGGGTAAACAGCCCTTGCTTCTTGTCATTGCGCAGCGCCACCATGCAGCGTGTTGAAGAGCACTCTGTGATTGTTGGGGGATGAATGAGACTTTCAGATGAGCTTCTTTCTTTTTACAGATCCTCAGACAGACTGAATCAGCAACCTCCCACACACTGAGTGACTTCCCTTTACACTACCACTCCACCTTATCACACAGTATGGGGCTGCTTTTGTTTGTCTGTCAACAACACTGCAGTCCACTGCTTCTCAGAGAACCTTCCTCTCTGCAAACCAGCCAATAAATACTCTTTCATCCCCCAAATCTTTAATTACTGCAGGGCAGAAGTTCCCTAATTGCTCAACGCATGTAATTACTCTCCCTAATCATGTTTATGATAATAGCTTTTTTCCTAGCAAGGTGTATGTATATGTGTATATGCACAATACAGTGTAATTGTGGACAGCTTAGAAACAGATTACAGACACATCGCTGAACTGCTACATAATATGCTTTGAGAGATGACACCACAAATGAGCACAGTATTCATTTTGACTTTATAGATCCAGACAAGATCAATTATTCTCACACATTAAATACAAATGACTGCAGTTCTACAATAATATAAGATTTAAGTTATTATTGTCTGGTCTCAAGTCCCTTACTTTAGTTTTGAAACATCATTTTGGTTTTACCCTCAAATATAGTTTGATATTTACTTTTACCTGAATCATTTTACCTGCAACATCTTTTGATATCCATCTTACAGTCATAATTATCATGCATAGAGGTCACTACAGTGGACAGCTATTCAAAAGGTGTTTTCTTGTATATGCATTGTTTTTTTTTGCATAGTTGCACCATCAGCCACTACATAGGACCCTATTCCAAGGCCTCAAAACCCATCTCTTCAAAAGAGCCCTTGCCTAGACCTTTTTATCACCCTTTTATTTATTTTTATTGCTTTTTTATTAATTCTACCGTGTTGTGTAATGTTTATTTATACTGTTCATGCTCACTACTTGTAGCACTTCGGGATTTGAATTCAAATATGAAGTGCTTTATAAATGGAACCCATTATTATTATTATTATTATTATTATTGCATCATCCCATACACTGCTACTCAGTGCCAAGTCAGTGTAAGTGCATGAGGCATGTCTCTAAACCAAGATGGAGGACAGAAAGCCACATGGACCAAGTCACCCATCTATATCTTGCCAATCCTTTCATGGAAAGCGTCCCCTGCAGGTATACAACATGTGGTGACATCAAGTAACAACTAAGGAATCATATAATTCATAAATTATCAAAGTATTGATTTTATGTTTGCAGTAAATCATGGTTAACCACCTGTCCACTACAGTGGACGTCATGCATCACTGGCTATATTTCAACTACAATTCATACTGGTACTGCTGCTGTTGTTCCCAGGGTCATCCCTCCCTACAGGCAGATCATGCAGACTGTGTGGGGCCTCACCTTGTGGAGGGGGCCACACCTTGCAGAGGGGGGCCTCATCTGAGGCGCACCTATGCGCTTATGTGGCGCAATTAGGGTGGCGCGGCACGGTTTCGCCGCTGCGAGGCTCCATAGCACTCATCAAATAACTGTGCGTGGGGCCTCAAATTGGCCCCTGGCCCTGGTTATTCTTGAAAATACTTCATCTGCATTATCTTTTTGGGCCGTAAATCAATATACTTATGTTATTATAATGTAATTTTAAGTTTGCACATCTTTATTTATCATTTTTTCAAAATGTACATCTCTTCAGTTCAAACCCTGAACGCATACTGTCCACCTGAGTGGACATATAAATATCTATTTGAAAAAAGTAGATTAAAAAAAAAAAAGTTCAAATCTTGTTTTTCATGCCCCAAGAGCAATAATAACACTTGGTAAAAAAAATCCTGACTGAGGCTTTCATAATTCATGCATGAAAGGGATATAATTTGATATTTACTTTTACCTGAATCATTTTACCTGCAACATGTCTTAATATGACGGTTCAAATAAACTCTGACATCTTTTGATATCCATCTCACAGTCATAATTATAGAGACGCATTTTCTAAGAATAGACTATAAAACCTTCTATGAAATTCCGCACAAATCTCTGTGGCGTTATGTGATTAAATCAACAGGGCTGACACTTGGTGACTTTGTTGCAGAGACTTCTGGTCTAGCATTTTACTGCCCACTGACACAAACAACACGCAAGGACAAAAGGACCTTGTGACTGTGCAAAGACACACACCACAGACAGTACGTGAAACACACTGCCGTCATTGAACAGACTAAATACTTTCAGTTTCAGCATCAGGGGTAATTGTGAAGAATGACTAATCATACCGAAAGTTATACAAATATAATGAGCTGCTCAAAATACATTGGTGGTGAAGGTGCTGCATATCTAAGGATTCAAAGCTTTAGTGTAAGTGAATATGAAATACATTGAAGGTTGATTTAAGGGTGACTTAAATGAGCCACATTTAAACAACGGTGAACAGAGTAGAGGTGAGAGATTCAAGCAAACAAACACACATCCCACTTTTACTAAAAAAGGCATTGTTATCAAACACAAGCATCTTGAGGCCATTAGCAGCATCATGAGACACTTCTATCTGCTGCAGTTTCTCAATAAGGCTGTGTCCGTAACACTCGTAAACTTTTCTGCCAGACATCAGTCCCTCAATCAAAGACTAATTAGGCTGCGGCCACACGAGGACGAAAACGGCTAAACGCATAGGATTAATGCAAACGCAATCACAAACAAGCTTCCGTCCACACGCAATAGTTATCCGGATAGTGTCTGCCCACACGAGACCGCTCCGTTTAGCTCCAACCGCTGGAGAAGCTGCAGTACATGTGCAGGAGCCTGTACGTGGCGCTGTAACTTCCTCCACAAAAGCAGAAGAAGCATGGTTGTCATGGTTGCCCTTCTGTTTATTCTCCGCGGTGGGGGCCAAGGGAACCGGGCAGTTTTTCGCCAGTCAACGTGTATTAAAGTTTAAATCTTCCGGACAAAATTATAAAAGTGCCGGTCAAAGGTCTTCTTTGTTATTTATTGAGCTTTAAAACAAATGAATAACGACTCTATATATTATAATAATAAAATACACGGAGCCTCTCTTTTTCCTCCTTCTCTTCGGACAGCGTCAGTGTCTGTCTCATGCAGCAGCTGATCCAGTAATGAGTGACCCGGCCGACAGTAAAAATAAACATATTTATAACTAGTTTAGGGAGTTTGAGAGGTAATTAAAATAGCTAAGGGTGATGATCTGACTTGAAGTGTGTGTTTTGCTGCAGCGGGAGGAGCTGCAGGTGAGCAGAGCTGCGTGTCTCCGTCCTGTCAGATTAGACTTCACTCGCGTTTAGGTCCATATCGAGAGAAAGATAAATAATCTGAATTCAGGGTGCAGTTTACTTTGACGCGGGGGTGAGCAGCAGAGGTGGGGAGAGGCGGGGCTATTGCCTCATCATTATTGCTGTAGATGTTGCACAAACAACTGTAGCATGGTCAATAGCGTCCGGAGCACGATAGCAACTCTGCGATCCGCCATTGTTGTTGTTGTTGGTGGCGAAACACTTCAGCAATGGCGCGGGGTAAGCGGAGGTGAGCAGAAGAGGCGGGGCTATTGCGCAATCACTATCAGTGATCTGAAAATGTTCGGATAGGGCGTACACACGGAGCCGTTTGACCCCCCAGAGAGTTGCGTATGCCTTTCTATCCACCTTGGGACCCGTTATCGTTTCCTCAGTCGTTTAGTGACGTATTCGGTCGTCCTCGTGTGGCCGAACGGTCTTATATAAATAAGTATTGTCTTATCACAAAGTATTTTGCAATCAGCGTGATTCAAATGTCATCCCAATTAAATGGAATAATTATAATCAACCAATAAACCTGGATAATTATGCCAGTAGCATGCTCCATATCATATCTATCTGGAAATCTAACTGTGATCTTTAACCTGACATTTTATGTGAATCACAATCAAATCTGCAATATTTACTGTGTTCACCATAACCGTATTGGACATCGGCTACAATATATATAGAAATCTCTCAGGGTGACAGACACTTGCGCTGGACAGAGAGACTATTATGTATCCTGGCTGAGCTTTAGGTACTCACATCTCTTAATGGAGCTGCGGTTTCCAGGCAATGTTTTTTGAACAGATGGTTGTCTGGGTGGGCAGGTTAGTGGCACGGCCTCCTGCTCTGTTCTCTGTCCTTGTGTCATGCAGTTATCATAAACCCTGATATTGATTCAAACTACTATGCAAGCAACCTGCCTCTTCGAACAGTGCATATGCGTACACATTTGAGCTGTTTCAAGGTCCCCTATTATACTGTTTTTCCTCAATATATTATAGTTCTCAGTTATATACAAAACATATCTCTGAAGTGTTTGGCTCCAAATTCCAAACAGATCACCCATTGAAGCATCCCCTAAACCCCTCTGTTTCAGCCCTGTTTCAAAAGTGCTGATTCTCTGTCTGTTACTTTAGATGAAAATAAGGAGCCTCTGATAGATATTTGGGTACAATGGTGCTCTAGGACAGGGGTTCCCAAACCTTTCAGCCCGCTACCCCCAACATAACAGTGCCAGAGACTGGCGACCCCTGTCAACGGTGGGGGTGCTATTGAATAAATTAATTATTTTAAGTTTTCCGCACTCTCGCGGGACTATCTCCGCAATGGAGCGAGCTGAAGTTTCACTTTCGATTGCATGATATAGCCCAGTGCAACACCTTCGTCACACATGTTGCCACTTGTTTGTAACATTTTCAGGCGATTTCTAATCTCTTCTAGAAAAACGAGGTGTTTTTTAGGATTTCAAGAAGCGTATAAAACAAACAATGGATGTATTTTATGAATATTTATCCATGCTGAAAGTAGATTTAGATGTTTTAAGAGTGAGATAGAGATTATTATCTAATATATGCATCCAATGAAGCATTGCATGAAGTCTGTTGATGATCAGAGGCTGTTGTTCGGGCTGCATAAACAATGATTGGTTAAGTGGTCCTTGGTATGAAAAAGCTTGAGAAACACTGCAGTGGATTGTCAACGGGGGAGACTCGCTGCGGGGAAGTTATACAGATGGCCAGTCCGCCCCTGAAAAATGTCTATGCACACGTTATTATTAATAATAAAAAAAAATTAAATTGATTAAAAAAAAGAATTATTATTTTGGAATCATCTCGCGACCCCCACTTTGGGAACCCCTGCACTAGGAGGAGATTCAGGTGAAAAGGTGGGGGGGGGGATACCTTGGTTGGTTATTGGCTAATGGTTACACAACCCAAAAAAACATTATGACATCATAAAGTGGTCAAAATCTGATCAGCTCATTTTCAGACAGGTTCTTATAAATGGATCAGGAGAAAAAGTGAGCCAATCTTTTTTCCTGAAACTTTCAGAATCTCTTAACACATAGGGACACATGTTGATGTATAAAAGATGTGGAAAAAGTGGATTTTGCATAATAGGTGACCTTTAAATCTCCCATCCAGACTCTTTTCTGGTGTATTCACTGTTTTTATACCTTGTGCATTTGATAACTCAGTAGAAAGGAAAATCTCCTTTTCTCCCTTAACGATACTTATTTATGCCTTTGACATAACAGTAATCTCTATAATATTCATGTTCAATACATCCATTTCATATTTTTGTGTGTATTTACCCTGACCGTTACACTCACTGAGCACGTTTTTTTAAATGTCTGAGGACATTATGCTGTGCCAAGTGTGTCCCCATTTAATGAGCAATGTTAAAAACAACAAGGTCCAAAGCCAAGAGCAGCCATTTACGCTTGAACGGCTGGGATAATTGAAAATATATCTGATAAAGTCTTTTTCCGTTTGATGGACAGCTGCTGTCCACTCCAGTGGATGTGCTAAACTCTATGTTCTGCCTTTATTTACATTCACTCACTTTGTATGTTTGATTACCAAGGATAATGTCATGCTATTACATAGTATCCCAAATCTATATAAGTTAATTTGCATGATTTTCTGTTAAGAGTAAAAGCAAACAGGAAGACTTTGTGATGTAATAATACATGCATGAAAAGCACATAAAGTATATACAATGTAATGGATGGAGTTGTAGAAATAACATCATGTACTATGGTACAATAATAATATACATTGTACATAAAACCATTTTGTAACATGAATTATATCAAATGTCTTATTTAAAAATTCGATCTAACCTTGTCAATTTTACAATGACTAAAACATATAGGCCATAACTCACAGTAACCTTGCAGACACTTAAAGTGCACATGTGTTGGACCTGATAAGACTTTCGTTTTATGGCTCAACAATCGTGACTTTCCAGCAGTGACACTCTTGGAGGTCTCTTTGAGCTTTTATCGCACCTCAGTGCATCAGTGACAGAGAAAGTGAACAGTATTTATAGATCACAGCCGGCAGGAGAATCCTCCAGACGTCAGGCATTGTAGCGGAAAGTAAACCGGATCCACTTTGTATGCGAAGCGGTCTCCTTTGTGATTACAAATGGAGTGTTGGCAACAGACAAGTATATGCAAACTACATGTGTCCTACTGTAAATACCATACACATACAGAGGGATGTTTGCCAGACCGGATATACAGTGCAGATGCCTTTTCTTACTACGTGTTCTTTTTATAATTTTACAGCAAACCAGCAACAACGAGGTTGCAACTACAGACATAGCACTTAATGCTGTGTCATCATTTCTAAGGTTTCATTGTTCGCTCCCTCAGTGGTGAATGACTGTCTGCTCATTACTGTTGTCATCTTCACAACAACATCATCTAACAACCGTACAAGATGTTAATTATGAGACGAGATGTCCTTACTCTCACCTTTTCTGTCTGATGACAACAATTATGTTATATTAACATCATGCTGCTGAGTTAGGACTCAAAGCAGCTCTCAACTGATTAACTTGGGGGACAATCTAAAATCTTTCAAACTACTATCTTTCAATAAAACTTAGAGGCGAGATGAGCTGAGGTTCAAGTCACCGACAAAGATTCAAGAGGCAGCAGCGAATACAGGAAATTGAAAAAGAGTTGAGGTCAATTCTGTACTGTCTGAAAGAGCAATAGATAATTCGATTTAGTCGTGCAAAACATCTGCAGGTCGAGGTATAATTGTATCTCTGCCTGCACAGACAGGTAGGGTCGTGTAGAAGTATTAAATACTTTTTTGACAGCAGGATTTGTTTTAGCTGCAGGGCTCATGCAGGACGCCTTCTTGTGACTGTGAGTGCTGAATGTAAATGTGAACATTTCAAATGCAGTACATCTGTAGTAGCAAAGTAAGGTGAGGTAGAAATGTGTGGGACCTGTGGTGATGATGATGTTGGTATTCTCAACAGGGGCAATACAGTATGGCCCTGTGGCATCATGATTCATTATAATGTATTTCAGACTAATTCAGTTGACAATTGAAATTGAATGAAGTAAGAGTATATAATGTCACACCTATTTGCAATTTTGCAAAAGCCTTAATAATAATACATTTTATTTATAAGCGCACTTTTTATTTGCGTAAACAAAACTCCAAGTGCTTGTTCTTGTGATGATTCATAAAGGTGTATATGAAGGAGGTTTTCAGTGTTACTTCTCAAGCATTCACACACTAGTAAATCCATAGTCTTGAATGTGTCCCTAGTTGACTCTTATAGATGTCAGAATGTATTTTGAGGCTTATAGTCAGTCAGAAACATCAACTTTAAGTGTTCCTCCTCACAATTTAATGGTATTTTTTACAGCCCATATTATCTTTTCTAAATCTGTATTATACTTTTGTTGCAATGCTGAGAGTCTCTTAATATCTCAGTTGTAGAGCATAATTAAGTTTGAAGCCCCTGGTTAATATGATTCATGTTTTCCACATTCAATCGAAGCGCAGCATTAAAGTGAGCCGGGCCTAATAAGGCCTAACCAAACCGAGCGAGGCCGAGCGAGGCCTGCAGTGGAAACGCGCCATAAGTGGCCCTTTGATAAGAAATCCATTTAGGGACCACACAAAACCCCACCATTTGTATGTACCTTTAAGTGGGAAACGTCGATAACAGCAAGTGATACGGTTGAATTACTTAATTTAAGATTGTTCATATGCATTTTTCCGTTGCTGTTTTGAGACAAAACCCTCTGTAAATATTTAGGCGAGTCATGTTCCTGTAACTTTGGAGACTGGAGACTGCCGTTGTGCTGCTCCTCCCTTAAGTTCCTGTGGTGCAAAGATACCTCTTCATCTACCTCCTGCTGTATTAACTCTATTACAGTTTATTGTACAATGTCAAAGTCGTTAAAGTGAGGAGTAATCTTTGCAGAGAACTGGACAATGGTTGTTTGTCTCTCTCAGTGCCGGTGCATGCCTTTCTTCAAGGAGAACTAAGGAGACTCCTGTTTATCATGAACCCTTTATATTTTTCTAGTATCTTCTCCATTATATACTAATGATGCAGACAAGTTATGTTTTAGGTACTTTCTGTCCTTCCAAAGCACATTCACAGAGACTGCAGGTGGCTCAGTTAGGACGTGAGAAAGTAAACAGACAGAGCCTTTGTAACAGTGTTTGATCCCAAATGCAGCACACATGAAAACATGGGACAGTTCGTAATGATGTGTAACTTACTGTAAAGCCTCGCAGGGCAGGTAATGAGCACGGATCTATAAAGTTCAAGCAGACAAAGCAGGGAACTGGCAGAACGTTGGTAAACAAGTAGGTAGTGTCACCAAGGATTCAGAAGCAGATCTCAAGGTGGGGGACAGAAGGCTGGTGGGTTTACCAGGAGTCAGACGAGTAAGGCAGGTCAGAGGCAAGCAGCGTCAGAAACTGGAAGTCAGTCCGGATTAAAATGTTTGAGAGTCTTGCATGAACAGCAAAGAACAATCTGGCAGTTAGTGTGTGAGCATGAGAGGCTTAAATACTGGCTTGTTTGGAGATGAAATCCAGCTGTTGATGAGGTGGGAGTGGATGGCAGGTGGGGTGAGGTGGAGGTAGTAAAGTACTGGGGAGCATCAGGTAAGGAGAGACAGCCTCAACACATCTGTATTTTTAGAAAGCACAGGAAAAAAGTGACACTAATACTGGCTATAAATATGAACTTTGACACAAACGTAATATTTACCCTGCCGTTTTGAAAAAAGTCCTGCAAGCAAAATAACTGTTGAAAAGGACAAGAATCTTGAGTGCTATTGTACCAACAAATAAATACCAATTGTATTACTCTATGAATATGATATTTAAGAGATTCAAAGTACACTAACAGTTAATTCATTAAAAGGCATTTACTGTATGCGTTGCATCCCCTGTGTTTTCTTCTAATCACTATTTGGCAGAAAAGTCTTTTTTCTCATGAGTCGTTAACCCCTGGTGAGCTTCTTTTTAAATAGAATTTGCAGGCTCGGGGTATCAAGCTGATGCACAACAGAGGTATCTTTCCTCCAAATGTAATGCTGGTCTCCACAGACTTGTCCTGGCTCAAAGCTATTGTTTGGGATTTCCCCAATTATTAGGTGAGTGGGCTTCAATAGCTTGTTTGTCCCTGCTAGTGACACAAACACTGCCAGCGTTCAGCTTTTTGGCATAAGCTCTTTTCCTGGATGGCTTTTATGGACAACAACCAGCATCTGTTGGTCAGTCAGAAAGGTCAGCATGATCTGACTGTCTCATGTTCTGTTTTAGCTCACTTGGAAGGTCAGCAGACTTTCAAGTCCTGGGTTTAGATCTCAGGCATGGAAAAAGGGGCTCTTTGATGTTTGGGACACATGGATTGAAGCTCGTCACAAACTGTGTACTAGCTCCTTAAAATACAAGTCACAGAGAGTCATTCATTGGGATTGGGCCAGAAAGTCAACTGTGAGCTGAGAAAGATGAGGAGGACACCGGATGATGAGAGAGAGACGATGTTGATAATCAGTAGGTCAAACAAGCTAAAACAAACTGCTCTACATTGCATAACTAAGTATCATCAACATGCCTGTTTGCTCTCCAATAATCTGCTGGCATCTGTTGGTCTAACCTGCCAGGAAATCAATATGTCATTCTTGGATTGCCACATGTCATTATCACTTTTGATTTAGTAAACTTAATAGGGGATTTTCTGTAATATACTTGTGATTCGCTTTCCCCCACTTTGGCCTCAAGGGATACAATCCTCCAATATTTATAATTCAAAATTCACTGAAGGGCGTGAAATATATTATTTTCCAACATACTAAAACAAAATGCTTCTTCTGTGGTCCGCCAGAATCCTATTCAAGATGACAAAGCACCTTTCACTGGGGGTTTAAGGAATGCACATTATCAAAAACGTCAAGGAGATAATACTTGATCCAGACAAGGCGAGAAACACACTCACGATTCAATGCACATTTCTTTGGACCATCCTCAAACAACAGAAAGTGCAGCCTCCATCAGATTTGAAACAAGACAGGACAAAAAAATGTTTGTTAATAATTTAGGCTTAAAGATAGCTTCGGTATTGCAAATTTGCAGGCAACACAAATATAATTTGTTATCTTTGTGTCACAATCTTATGAAGGACCCAAATGCAGCACTCGAGAAACCACGGAGTATTGGTAATGTACTTTATTGGTAATAATACCAGAGCAGAGGAATACCGGATGATGTACAGGCAAACGGACCGGAGGACAGTGGGCAGAAGGTGAGTCAGGGCCGGGCAGAGGGTCAGGGAGCAGGCGAGGCTGTCAGCGTAGGTACAGGCTGGGTCAGACAGCAGGCAAGGCAGGCTAGTCCAAGGACAGGCAGGATCAGGGATCAGGCAGAGCAGGCAGGTCGGGGACAGGCAGGATCAGGGATCAGGCAGAGCAGGCAGGTCGGGGACAGGCAGGGTCGGAAACCGGGTAGGCAATCTGATGACAAACGCGTGAAAGACTAGCATAAGGCAAAGTACGATCTGGCAACGGATGTGTGTCTGGTGAGGGTTTAAATACTGGCAGTGAAGCTATGGGTGCAGAAGAGAAAGAGAGTGAGCAAAAACGTGGGTGTGCTTAACAGGTGAGACAGGTGAATGGAAAACTACTGGTGAAAGATGGAGCAGACTGTGACACTTTGTGTGACTGTAATTGTTCATTTTGATATCCATGTCCAACATCCTTCCAACACATATAGCAAATGAATTGTTTCCTATTGGTTCAGCCTATTAGAGCACATGTTTCATTGTGGTTACACCCGGAGCATGTTTTTTACCCTTGACTTGACTCTGAACACTGACTCAGTGTTACAGTCAATGCCATTATCTCAAAGGCAACAGCTGCTCTTAAAGGAATGGTCCACTCATTAGATAATTAATCAAAACTTCAGTATTTAGTGAAACATTATGTTTAAACCATACCCTGAAGAAATCAGCGATATTCCCCGGTAAATAATGATTTTATAGCTCTTTTTTATCAAGACCTGTATATTCCGTCTGGCCGCCGCCATTTTTGCCATTTTCAGTAGTCACGTGATGGTCGTGACGTCATCCATGCGTTCACTTTGTCAACACACGGAAACATGGCGGAGTATTTGAGTTCGGACTCGTCAGCAGAGGAAGAAGTTTTGACCAATGTGAAGAGATTGGATGGGGGAATTCATCCATACATATCAGTATGACAATACGACACCCTCTGTCCTTAGACCCTCACACCGTACAAGGAAAAACTTCCGAAGAAAACCCCCAGTTTAAAGGGAACATGGAGAAACCTCAGGGAGAGCAGCAGAGGAGGGATCCCTCTCCCAGGACGGACAGACGTGCAATAGATGCCGTGTGTAAATTGAAAAGATAATACATTTGCAACATAGGTAGTCCAGATGTTTGGAAATGCATGTGTGTGTAATAGGAAGATGATATAAGATACTATATGTATGCATGTAGTACCACCCTTGCTAGCGATTCCCTCTCTAGTTTAGCATACTCAGCTTCGTTGTCCCTGGCCATAGAATCACGATTTTATGGGGCCGGAAAAAACTGGGGGGAAATACACACTAGCCGGTACTACGCTATATGGAAAGGCCACCAAAAACTGTCTTGGCCTGGACGCTAAAGGACGTTAAAACGGGGCTAGCCGCTGCAATGGAAATGCGCTATAACATACCTTATTCTTCCGAGCACTACTTCTGCTCCTCCGTCGCTTCACACTTGCAGAGGGCGATTTCTCAACTGGCCGAACTGGTGTCCTGGTCGGTGATGACACCAGAAAGACCGATGGTACTGCATCTCCATTAAGTAATGGTTGTTCCATAAATCCCATGTTATGTTTTATCATACTCTCAGAGTAGTCGTCCGGAAATTTGAAATGTTCGCTGCATACATGAGCCTGTGAATCTTTCGGTTCGGGCCGGCCACATTTCGCTAGCCACTGCCTCTGAATGTACTTCTTATGCTTACCTTTTGGCAACAGATGGAACCGAGCATTCCGTGGATTGTTCCTATCAGAATTGTGGCAATATTTCGCGATACAGTGAGGCATATTTGAAGAGAGAAACTACAGTAAATAACATGGAGATCAACGTGTCAATGGAGGCGCCCACAGTGTTGATGTTATTTCGGTATATAATCAGTTTAAAATCACTGATAATGTCATTGGATTAAAAAAAAAAAAAAAGAGACTGGCAGAGACTGGTCTGTTTTATCGGATGATAATTATTTAAAAATGAGTGTCATGAGCATACCATTCCTTTAAATATTGTGACACGTTGGTCATAAAAGAGGTACTTCAATCAATATGTTACAGTACATTATATTCTTGGTGACTTGAGCAATATGTTTTGGTATTTCGGTAAATGCTCTGAAACTGTTCATTCTCTATCAGCAGAATGAACCCTTAGGAATGTAGTCATGTATGCCTTGACTACCTGATGCTGCAGGGAAATCAAACAAAAAAAAGGAAATCCTAATTACATGCTGTACAAGGATTTTCACGGCCTGGCCCTGACTTCAGATAACCGAGCTGTTGCACCTTTAATGCAGCAAGGGTACTTAGATTCAAGGTCTTACAGTAGAACAAGTAGAAGTCTGTTACCAGCTGTTGTGTTGTTTATGTATGTTTGTCCAGGTTAAGAGGATTGACTTACTATGACATGCACAATTTGACATGATAGTGCCAAATAATTAAAATATGCCTTTGCAAAGCTTTTACGACTTATATAAAGGGTTGAAGGGATCCGTTTTTGCTGAGACTGTAACAGAGACATATTTTGAAGGCTGTGTACTTTAACGAACTATATGGTGTTCAAATGACATGTCAGCCTCCTGCATTGCATTTTAAATTACCTTTTAATATGGGCCCATAGGAAATAAAGTGTTAGCAGAACTAAGTTTTGGGGTAAATTATGTAAAAAAGCAATCGTGATAGGGAAGGGTGGGTGATATAGAGAGTAAATAGAGTCACGACTTTGTTTATGGACTTTTAGGAGGGTCAATTATTGTAATTATTTCTTTAAAAAACAGAAGATGAATACATATGAGATTATAATGAAGTGTACTTTTTCAGAAAAGAGAAAGTTGGTTCCCAAGTGGTTGCATTCATGTTTTTTATATTTATATTTACACCTAAGGCTGTGAAAACAACAGCCAATGCTCAGCTGGCACATTGTTATTATTGGTTACCGGCACCAGAGGTCGTGACATTGAATCTAGGGTGATGCTGAAGGAAGATAACAAAAGTTAAGCGGCACTCCTGGCTGTCATTTAGAAGAATAGGCTGTGTCTGGTATGTCACGGGGGCGTAGCTGGAAATTCTGGGCCCCATGAAAGAATCTATTTGTGGGCCCCCAATCCATGCGAGTGCGCGTTAATATGGTTTTTACCTATACATTCGGAACAGCAGTTCAGCACCTGAACTGTTGGTGGGTGAGCCTAGTAAAGGATGTCGCATTGCGTTCATCGTCAATGAATGGACCAATGCAATAGTCTACCAAAGAACCTTGAGTCGCACTAGCTAGGCATATTTTCCCCTATTCTTGTGACAATGTTTTCTAATACTCAACATACAAAAGCTGTTACTTGTCCTGTCTCTCTGTAATCCCATCTCCAACACAAATAGTCTACTCAAGCACACTATTAGGTTGACAGACACTTACATTTTGATGTGCTCTGTAGTATACAATCGTTCCCTGCTTGGATATACCTTTTACGAAGCAGATTTTGTAAGTAATTCGAGGAGGCGCGAGTGACAAGTGTTGAGCTATTGGTGGGGACAATTCAGGATTCTTGGATACTGGTGGGGTCATGACCTTGCGTCCACCCCCTAAACGACATGATGAAACCCAACCTCGAAAACCCTGTTGAAGTTAATGAACTGTAATGGACTGCAAGAAATCAACATGCACTGACTATCAACTTTATCTTCTGTCTATTTAATTGAAATGTACACCCAATACAGGAATGAACAAACAAAAAATCTCAACATTCTTTGACTTATTAAATTAAGATTTGAACAACACAAGGACAAAAGTATAAATTAACTGAATATTTGAACACAATTATAAAACAATAAACTCTCAGGACATGAACACACTTACAGCAAACAATGAAAAATGTAGTGCTAGAGGACTATGCATCAGATAGTAATTGTTCACAATGTGGGCTGTAGCCTGTCAGCTTACTATAGGGAAACATCCAACAATCCTGTCATAGACTGGATTTTTATCCCTAAATCCCGAACTGCAATCGCCGGACCTTCTTGATGGCAAAATCTTTTACGAGCTCTTTGAAATCAAGTGACAGAGCCAGCTTGCTTTCAATCGATAACATTGCAAGGCTGTTCAACCTCTCTTGCGACATGATAGATCTTAAATAGCTCTTGATAAGTTTCAACTTACTAAATGATCTTTCACCACCAGCTACGGTAACTGGGAGCATCAAGAAAATTCTGAGGGCAATGCAAACGTCTCCAAAAATGCTCTGGAGTTCCATCTTGTATATTGCATTCAGTAGATCAAGAGAGCTACAATCAGGGGGGAAAGTGGCAGAAAATATTTTATTGAGATGCCTTATCTCACTCTCAAACTGATCTGTGAGATCCTGTGAGTATTTCTCCCTCAGTGGCTGACACACAGAAGCCATGACACTGTCACTCAACTTCCCAATTTTAAGTATGGCAGCAAATTCTTCAACAATATTTGCTGTTGTTTGGAACCGAGTGTCCATGTCACTTATGATCTGGTCCATGGCAGTGAAAAACACAGTGTTACGGAATGTTGTTTCTGGCCTATCCTCCTGACCTGTTCCTTCAGCAGTTTCATCCTGAAACCTCTTCCTCCTCCTCTCACGGCAAAGTTCTTTTTTGAAATGAGGTGGAACCTCCATTTCCTTAGCTACCATTGATGCCTCAGACAGAATAGCATCCCATCCATTTCTGAGAGTCTGCATCTCATCTCTTAGTGCAGCAACATTACCTACCTCCACCTCTATTGAGATGTTCCCTGACTGGAGTATCACATTTCTGTCATCAATAGATTGCAATACTTTCACCCAAATGGTGAGAAGGACAATGGCATCAAATGACATGAGGTAGTTCCTCAGACCAACAGCTTCAGATCTGGCCTCACCTGTGAGACTGCATGAGCTCAGTATGGTAGCAAGGGCTTCAATGACACCAGGTAGGTGCTTTGCTACAGGTTTCACAGCATCAATTCTCGTACTCCAGCGAGTGTCAGATAGCCTATGTACAGGCTTTTTGTATATAGACCAACGAGATGGACTGGCACTTACAAATGTGTAGAGGCGGTTAATGTAACCAAAAAAGTTGGACACTTCAGGGCTCGATTCTGCAGCATGCACGCCTACCAGATTCAACGTGTGGGAGGCACAAGGTGAGAAAGTAGCAAGATTATTCTTTTTCAGTATTTGGGCTTGGACTCCCTTGATTTTCCCTGACATATTCGCCCCATTATCATACCCTTGCCCCCTGCAATCACTCATGTCTATCCCTAGATCCAGAAGCACACTCTCCATCATGCCTGCTATTTCACATCCTGTTTTTCCGTTGAAATCTTTGAATTCAATAAATCTGTCAGTGATCTCCCATTCGCCTGTGTCTTCATTATAATGTACATATCTTATGAGCACAACATTTTGCTCGGTGTGGGAAATGTCAGGCGTTGCATCACAAATGATTCCATAGTATATGGCATCCTCCCTTTCCGTCAGAATGGTTTTTAAAACCTTTCCCCCACACAATTCAATAAACTCGTTCTGGATGTCTGGGCTCAGATAATGAGTTAGCTGGCTTCCTTTTTTGGATGTCCTGATTTTGTCTAAGTGGTCTTTCAAGAGTGGATCATATCGTGACAAAAGTTCTAGCGTACCTACAACATTTCCATTGTGGACATCGCCCAAAGCATGCGTTTTACCTCGGAAAGCTAAACTCCTCGTTGCCAAGTGCAGAGTGACATGGAGCATGTTTTTTAGGAGTCTCTGCAAGATAGCTTTGTTTTTCTCAATTTCAGACTGTAGCTCTCTCTGCAACTGATGATCAACGCCACATGCAGTCATAACCGAACACTGTAGGTGTTTCCATCGCAAATAACAGTCCCTGTGATTCCTACTTGTTTCATGGCTTGGGAATTTATCATACATGCGACGCCACTCAACGTCACACATCTTGTATCCCTCGGCACTACTCAAAGCACTAAGAGAGGGTATTTTTTGATCCTTGGAGAAAAGAACACATGGTATGCAGAACAGTGCATTTGCACTTTCACTGTGAATCAACCAGTCCCTTTTCACTTTTCCCCTACCCTTATCTGCTTTGGTGTATTTCAAGTAATCTGGAAATCTCTTTCCCTTTGAATCATGTGGAAATTCTTGATCTGTTTCTCGCATTGCTAATTTCTTTACAATAGTTGCCCTGTCCTTGTCACTCATCCTAGCTGGGAACAACCCTGGGTCAAGTGATAGCAGATCTTCTACCTCAGACACCACTACAGGTGGCTCAGTATCTGTGGCATCCTGTGTCGGAGCTTCACTTTGTCCCTGACATTGACTGTCCATAGCTGCTTCCTCCTCATCTGTGCTGCTTTCATTGTCCTCGACCTCTTCTTGTACTGGTACTTCTGCCTCTTCACCTCTGCTCTCCTCGTTGGCTGCCTTGCTCGAGGGCCCTGGCTCTAGAGTATCCATAGTGTACATAATTTATAAAATGCCCTATAATAGTAATAACACAGTACAGCTCGAGCTATCTCTTAATTGTTATAATAATAATAATAATAATAATAATAATAATAATAATAATAATAATAATAATAATAATAATAATCATTTGTATAGATATTTTCTAATTGCTCAAATCTAGCTATAGCTACTGTAACAACCTCAATTTAATGTGCCAGTGGTCAATGGTATTGCAATTACTGGAAGAACTAGAGTAACTAAATGTGAATATTACCTAAAGTTGTATTCAATCCATGGTAAGCATATTTAAAATCTGTCTGTTAACCCCAAGCCCTGCTGCTTTACCTCCCTCTCCTTCAACTGGGAGCTGGCCTGAGGGAAGGGGTACTGATCCTGAAGCCGCATCTGTGCATTAGAGCAGATGTGATTAGCATGTAACATTATACAGGTTATGTTAGCTAGCCATAGCAAAAGGGCATAGCTGCTGGATACAAATGCACGGGGCTAATCTACACTCATCTAATTTTTGATAGCAACAGGTAGCTAACGTCAGCCACAAAATGTTGGCCAAGCTGTTATGGGCTTCAAAACAAGTTCTGTGAATAAATACCTTTCTTGTGAACATACTTGGTGACTAGCTGTCGACCTATTTTATTATTTTCCTCTTGCTGATGTTTTTTCTTTCGTTTCTGAGCTCCTGATTCATGAGCTGTAGAGGACATTTTCCTGTCAGTCTGTTCAAGCTGCAAGCTGCTGGTGCGCTGCTGTGCCGCCTAATTATAGTTGAAAGTGGGGGTGCAAGATTAGTAACTGGCAGGCAAGGGGTGGTTTGGAGTGGGTCAGGCACGACCACCTCCATGGCAGAATTTTTTTAATTTAATGAACACCTGTACGTGCAATTTCCTGCAATATAGAGCACAGAACTGTCTCAAAATCCTATGGGATCCCAAAGGATTCATATAGGGTTCCAAAAACATATAGAGATTCCTATAGCATTTTTTGACTAGGGATGTTATCCTACACTTTAAGCTGTCTGATATCCCATTACCTGTAACTCTTGGGTCTCTTTCTCACTTCCTCTGCCTCCTCCCTGAGTCTGCACAGTCACCACATCATTCTACATTAAGGAGAGCAATACACTTATGAGTACACTGAACTGGTTTGAATACACAATCTGTATGCTACTCTGTAAAGAAAGGGAGAGAGGGGGGAATATATTATCCAAGTATTTGTGTCTTAATTTGTTATGTTATCCTACACTTTAAGCTGACTGATATTTCCATTACCTGTAACTCTTGTGTCTCTTTCTCTCCTTCTCTGCCTCCTCCCTGAGTCTGCACTGTCACCACCACATCATTCTACACAGGAGAGCAATACACGTATGAATACACTGAACTGGGTTGAATACATGATTTTTTTTGTTTGTTCTACCTGGTTGGCTGGCTACACACACACACACACACACACACACACACACACACACACACACACACACACACACACACACACACACACACACACACACACACACACACACACAGTGTGCAGGTTAGTTACAGTAGGAGATGGGCTTCTATATTATCTTCTATCATTCTATAATTCATTCTTCTTTTATTTTCATTTCAGGTAGTTGTACCTTAAGAGAATTGAAGGCTGGCATCTGTAAATGCAGATAGATATAAGTACTTTATTCTTATTTTATTATCATTATCATTATTTTCTTTCCAATTAAATGAAATCAGAAAATAAGTGGTATATGATGGAAAACATGAAAGTCAATGCTTGAAGGAAAATGGACTTCGGAAATCAGTTTTATATTTTTTATTTACTGTTCTGTAAAATTCTTGTCGAATGTAATGTTTTATGTTTTGTGTGGACCCCAGGAAGACTAGTTGTTGTCATGCAACAGCTAATGGGGATCCTAATAAACTCAAACTCTAATGGGCTTCGATCTACCAGGTAGCTAGCTAGTCAAACACACACACTGGTTGATGTTACTAGCAAGAGCAAACCGCTAGCTAACATAAAGAGTGACCTGTAATTCAATGCAGCGAAAATGAAGAGAAGGTGATGATTATAAATGTGTATTATTGTATTGAGTGGTAGAAGTAAAGACATGTCTAACATATTCTTTGTTTGAACAACTTACTGAAAAGGTCTGCCACCAATGACAAACTGGTCGCGGTGATTTACACTCAACCTGAACCTACTAGTGATGTGTCGGTCGCGAACGAGCCGGCTCTTTTAAGTGAACGACGGGAGCGCCCGCGAACCTATGTCCACACAGCAGCTTCAGAAGAAACTTCCACCGCTTCCAACGCTTCTCTGCCCATTGACTTTGAATGGGGATGACGTCACTTTGCCTCGCGGCCCGTCTACACTACAGACATCAAAAAATCTTGAAGCTGGGCGTGTCTGAGGCTTGGCGATTTCTCGCGGCCAAGGCGACCAACAACCAATCAGGAATCTCCCGCCCGCCCCCGGCATACAAAGCAATAGCAATGTTAAAACGAAGTAAACTGGATATAAAATCCCCAAACAGGCGAAAACCTACCAGTTTCATCCACTGTCTCTGCCACCTCCCTCCATGCCTGGCTCCTCCGGTTTGTATCCCGGTAGATGAACACAACAGAGACTGATCATACAGCACCAGGTGATTCACTACCGCTCAATTTTTTTGAATATGAGGAAATGACATGCGTAGTCTCTCCCAGCATACACGCGGTTTGATTGGCGAGCCCTTGTACTGTCAGATTTGCATACGCGGGATTTGATTGGCTGATGCCAAGCATCGAGCCTCAAAAGTTGAACATTGTTCAACTTTTGATGCCGATAGATGCTCGTGATGCTTGCAAAGCCATGCTCCCCACAATGCAGTTCGGCGAAGATTCAAAATCAACTACGTCACCCCATTCAAGTGAATGGGCGAAGCGTTGAAAGCATTTTTCGATGCCTGTAGTGTAGACGGGCCGTCGCTTTTCGCCGAAATGCATTGTGGGGGAGCGAAGCGAAGATTTCCAGGATGTCCAGGATCTCCAGGATTCAAAAGTTGAGCAATGTTCAACTTTTGAAGCTGAGCTGGAAGCGCCAGCCAATCAAACACGTTTATGCAAATCTGACAGTAGAAGCGCTAGCCAATCAAACCACGTGTAAGCAGGGAGAACCAGACCGCAGTTCATTTCCTCATATTCCAAACGAGAAATTACGGTAGCAAATCACCCGGTTCTTTACGACCAGAACTATTAACGGGATACAAACCGGAGGAACCAGGCATGGAGGGAGGTGGCAGAGACAGTGGGTGAAACTGGTAGGTTTTCGCCTGTTTGGGGAGTTTATATATATATATATATTGCTCGCATAAAATCCCCGGGGTTTTTTGCTTTGTATGTCGGGGGCGGGAGATTCATGTGATTGGTTGTTGGTCGTATTGCTCGCAAAAAATCCCCAAGCTGTCAGACACGCCCAGCTCCAAGATTTTCAAGATTTTTGAAAAGCTGCTGTGTGGACGTAATGGAATAATCCACGAGCTCAGCCAATTAACCTAGCGATGCGAACATGGTAGTCCAGGAATGTTGTTGTAGCTGGAGTTGGCTGATAAACGCTGCTAGCCAATGTTGATTCGATGGTCAACTCTGTTCCCAGATAGTAAAACCTCTCACAAATACCGCGTATATAACGCAAATACCTCGGATTTAGTGATGTATTAAGACATATGACAAAACATGACATAAAACAAGCATACAGCACTGTTTAGAATCCATTTGGTCTGGTTTAGCGTAACCATGTAGGCGGCCATCTTTCACTTCTGTTGACAATATGCAGCTACCCAATTGGTGTAGCACGATCACGTGACGAACCGTGGCACTACTTTTGACCAAGATATTATTACGCTTTGAAGGGACTAATTTAGCCAATAATTACGTGCCTAGAAGAATTGACAGGAATTTTAGCGACAAACTTTTTTTTGGTGGATAAGCATGACTCGTTCTTTTTTATGAACTAAAGATTATGTAGTTCCACTTCTGTGGAGCGGGATTTCTTTTCTAAAGGACTTTTCGAGGTTCACCTTGCGGCCTAATGGGCTGTATGATGTTTCGCTTTTAACCGTGGTGCCTCTCAGCCACCGTAGTGTCGTGTCAGGTGGGCGTGTCGTGTACCACCGTGTACTCCATGCGTGTACTGGCCGCGGCCGCAGCTAGACCATATTGCTGCTGTGGGTGGGAGGCAGTTGATCAAACCATTGTGAGCGAAATGCGGGGGGGGGTCACAATCTTTGGAAACTTAAAAACTCGCTATTAAGTGTCTATAATCAGCACAAGTTCTTTCATTGCGTATTATTAATTCGATTGAAATTACATACTTATGTTTACAGTAATATATTGGGGGGGACATATCATATTTTTCATATGATCAAAAAGTGGGGGTGCAAAAGCACACGTTTGCTCCCCCAAGGTCAATTGTGGGGATGCACCTGCTCCGCTTGCTCCATTGCTCAGGCGCCCATACCATGCAATGAATGAAGGGAGGGGTGCTCATTCTGTCAAACAGAGTAACAAGCACCTGTTTGTTTCTTTTGTGACGTTTTTTTTTAATACAGGCAATTATACTTTTGAGTCATCTACATTAACTTACTTTAGGATAATAATAATAATAATAATAATAATAATAATAATAAAACCATATTAATAAAAAGATAATAATAGTGTTCTCTGGGCCCCCCCCCCCCCCAGGGCTGGGCCCTTGGAATCATCCTAACCTCCCCCCCCCCCCCCCAGCTACGCCCCACACAGTGTCACTTGTTAAGTAGGACCTGAATGGCCTCTTGCAACACTTTCTTCTATGTTCCCACAGGGCTAGAGTCTGCCACTGTGGACTATGACTAGTAAACTAATCTCTGTCATTCATGTAAACAAGATGGATGGTCAGTGCTTGTCTACTTGTGGGCTTGAATGCAAATGACAGGTGGTGCTATCACATACTTGCATGCAAATTACCTTTCTCTCCGTGATACAAATGGAAAATAGCAAACTGATTGCATTTACATACCACCTTTCTACCTTACCAGACAAATCACTTTACTGTCATTAACACATGACACACACATTCATACACCAATGGAGCCATGGGAGGCAATGCCTGCCAATCAGGAGCCACTTCATTGTCTCTCTCAAAAACAAGGATGGGGGATCGAACTGCCAACCTTATGATTAAAGGACAATCCCTTCTAAATCCTAAAATATATAAAGTTCAAATTAAGATCCTATGAATATATTGGTGCAGGAGTAATATCCAAATGAATGTCGACTAAATAAAGAGATGTTTTAGCTTGTGTTGGCATTGGCATAAAATGACTGAGCTATGCTACAGCGCCAAGAGGCAGGACTGTCGATAATGTTGATACAACATTCAGGTATTTGTTCTTCTCAACCTTTCCTGCTTCTAGTATATCAGGCTAGCATCGTGCATATGTTGTATCATGTATATGTTGGTATACATTTAAAATCCTACTCGTACAGTTCTCCTAATTGCTTGTCTTGTTTCATCTAATAACACGTGACTACTGAGCATGCATTGAAGGTTCTTGTATATTCGAGGATCTACATAAAAAAGAGCCACAGAGGTGCTCTGCCTTTGATGTGAGACCGCTCTTTTTACCACTTCAAACGGAATACCGTGATGCAGGGTGAGGAAAGGTGCCAAATGGCAATGTCTATGGATTATTTACCAAAAGTTGTATTTCATTATAAACACAAGAACCTGCTCATTGCCTTCTGTCACAACCACTTGTGTTGTGGTTATGGTAATGTCGCTGTGAAGGTGCCTGAAGGTGTTAACCATAGACTGTATATTTGCACAACATTGTATCAATAAAAAAACAACATTTGATTATATAACAGGCCCGGTAACAGAATATTATAATGGTTGTATACTTTAGCCATCTTATTTATCTATTTTATTGCATGAAAAGGCTACTCCACTGTTGCTGAGCTGCACTTGGCACTGTGTACTTACATATATATCTGAATAGTGTGTAAATAATTAAACAAATCTATGTCAAGATAATTTCTTGTCAGATTAAGTGATGTTTTATTAATATGTCCCTCAGTTTGTGAAACACAGTCACGTATTGTGAAGCTGTGCAGCTAAATATGCCGCCTGTCTCTTTCTAACAGGAAATGGATTTCTATCCGCGGTGCTGAAATAACTACTACTGAAAACGACTCTCTCTCTCTGTGGCGCTGAAACATGAATTGACAGTCACTGTGTCTCTATATTCATGAAACAAACAAATGCAGACTCTCTCTGTCTGTCCGTCATTCTGAAGCCATCAGTAATTGTTAACAACAACCTTGATAAATACTTTAAAATGTCCGTATAGCTGTGTACAATAATTATTATAGACATTTGTTATAGTGCTTATAACTCTCAGTTCCAAGTCCATTTGTTCCTACTAAAACCCAGTATCAATAAAAGTGGCAAAGGTTCTTTATTAAAGGTGGGTTAGGTAATTTTGGAGAAACCAGCTCGAGTGCGCTAGAATTTGAAAATACACAGCTGGAAGAAATCTGCTACTTCTTTACAGAGCCCCTGGAAGGCTGACAGGCAGGTAGGCCATCCAGTTACTTTAGCCGGGCCGGCTAAAATGATTGGTCGTGCTTTTTACAGTACCACGGCTTCCACAGATGATGTTTTTTTATGGATTTTTTGTCAAAGCACTTAAGATATTCATTGCTATCTGGAGATTAAGAGCATTCCATGGAATATAACAAAAAGTGTATCTCGAGCCGGTTTCTCAAACTTCCCTACCCCACCTTTAAACAGTAGTAGATGCATTTTTAAGGATTATTCTCTAGTTTCAATTTTGGATTTGGTGCTGGGGCGTGCACTTCAGGCAGCAGGAGTGCTTATGAGGACATCTTCTAAACAAACCACAAAGGAACAGATAATTGATTTGTTTTAAATAGTTTAAAAAATAAACAATTGAGGTCTAAAACACAAGATTAACTATAGTAAATGAGGATTTTGATTCACAGATAAAACGTGTAAGCTTGCTCACATCACTGCTGCTCTTAGCATTTCAATTAATAAAATATTGTTTCGTATCCTTTTCATGCCTCTTACTATACTTTTTGTAACAAGACATTGTATTAGTACTGCTCCCTTTGCCGAAAGCATACACATATCAAATTAAGAGGGATTATTTGTTTTGAGCTGTGACTCTGAGTTAAATTGCCTTGAATTCTTTATTCCATACAAACATAATTATAAACAGCTTTAAGACACTCTAAATTCTTGAACAACAAACGTGAACCCATAATTCAAATCAACATTTTTAGCTGAGTCAACCCACTGTTGCTCACATAGTGAAATCGTAAGCAATGTCTCCTTCCTCTCAACATAACGTAACATTATTTCTGCCCTTTTTCTCCCAACAGAGATCCGTGAGGCGTTTAAAGTATTTGACCGAGATGGGAATGGCTTCATCTCAAAGCAGGAGTTGGGGATGGCCATGCGCTCGCTGGGCTACATGCCCAATGAGGTGGAGCTGGAGATTATCATCCAAAGACTCGATATAGATGGTATGTGTATCTCTCTTTCTCTCATCAAAAGCCTGTTGCATATAACCCAACACATATTCTATACAGTGACATCTTTGTATTTCCTATAGGTGACGGTCAAGTTGGCTTTGATGAATTTGTCACATTGCTTGGTCCTAAACTCTCTGCTGCTGGCATGCCGGATAAGTTCCACGGAGCAGACTTTGATTCAGTGTTTTGGAAGGTAATCATTGCCATCATTATCAGTGCTTTATAAGTGTACATGTGTCTGTTCTCTGTCCTCGTTTGAGTTAGTTCCCTTCTGGTTTTTCTGATACAAAGCCATCTGTTGCAATTCTAATTACAATACAGAAGTTTCTGATGTAAAATCTAATCATTTAAACAACATTATTCTTACATTACGGATGATGCTCCTCCGACTCACTCCAAAGCACATTTCCACACAGCCTTGACATACTGTATTGATCTAATGACATTACTATACTTGCAGTGTCTTCATATCCTTGCATTTAGTTACATAATCCAATAAATCAGTTCAACATGCGCTACCTTATATGCCACTATTAATTGATGTCCCACAGCTGATTTGCGTCACTGAGGTGTTCTGAGACAGAAGCTCTTCCGCTGCTAATTAGACCTTTCTTGGTGTTTTATGTGTCCCCAGTGTGACATGCAGAAACTGACGGTGGATGAGCTGAAGAGGCTGCTTTACGATACTTTCCGCGACCACCTCACTATGAAGGACATTGAGAACATCATCATGACAGAGGAGAGCCACCTGAACAGCCCAGAGTCCCACGTGGACATAGACAGTAAGTTGCATACACATTCTATTACCTACATTTTTTGTATTCTGTTGAGACTCTCAGACAAGCTAATGTTTTGTCTTTTAAATCTTTCCCCAGCAATCCCAACACAACAGGAAAAACACACATGTGTGCGTAAAAGCCTGATTTGTGCCTTCGCCATTGCATTCATCATCAGCGTCATGCTCATTGCAGCAAATCAAATGCTCCGCAGAGGAATGAAGTAAATACGACTCCAGCTGGATACAGAGATACTTAAGAACGGACAATGAGAAATCAAACATTAATCAAAACACTTGTATGGTTTTGTTGAATGTTTTCAACACACAGCTTCTCTCTGTAATAGGTGCAATGATGTCATTCAGTGGTTTTATATTGCCACAAATTGTAGCATAACCTGGTTAAAAAGAAAGAAAGGCATTCCAAGGGCTGATTAGTATCCTAAAACAGTAGGTTGTGAATCAGATTTCTGAAGACATTATATTGGAAAGCAGACTTTAGAAGTATGTGCTTAGTAATAGATGTGATGTGTCTGTGTTTATCAATCAATTAATGTTGTTGATGAGAAGTCTGCCGTTTGGAATGCACCCAATAATGAAATGACTAAGGATAGTAATAAAGCAATACGCATGTGTTGATGCGCTGCATATTAAGTAGCTTTAATTCACTCTCAGTGTAATTGTTTTTCTTTTAAGTATCTGTATTAGCAGTATTTCCAGTCCAGAGGTCCAACTCATGTCAAGAGTTAACACATCTTTACGAACCAGCTGTGACCTAAATCTTAACAAAGGAGAAGCCACATTAATTCAAAACACAAACTTACAAAAAAAATTACAATTATTTCTACAACTGTTTTAACCATGCTAGCTTCATAGCTAGTCGATAGTTCATCACTTTGGTCTAAACTGTATGGATGTCATTCTGAACAGACACTCATTGCTCCCAGGGAAACAATGCAACTGACTTAAGTAATCCCCTGATTTTCTCCGTGAAACCACCAGCAGATCTAAGTATTCTTTTGAAAAATCTCAACATCTACAGGATGATTTATCAAAAGATGTAGTAGAGACATCTATGGTTCCCAAAGGATGCACCCCCATGACTGTGACGATGCTCTGAGTGTGTCTCAGGATGAATTGTGGTGATTCACTGACATCTCATATCATAATGTTCAAATCAAGCTCAGCTGTACTTTGCGCTTTGTGCTACTATACATCAGCATGTTAGTATTGTCAGTATTGGCCCGTGATATTCAAAAACAAGTCAGGAAAATAGTATGTTTCTTCAAAGTTTCTATTGTGACATTGAGAAGCCCTACATTTGGAATAACTGGTGAACAGCACTGTTATCTGGAAAAGAGAGGGTTTGAAGGACATGTGGACACAGCCGGTAACCCTCCATTCAGCTGAGCGCAAAGGCCCTTTCTAAATAAATCACAGCAGACTAAAACATTTACTGGTTTGATTTGAAGCTGAGAGCTGAGCTCAGTGAGATGTATTGGCTGAGAAATTGAGATGAAAATGAAACAGCTGTTTCACAAAAAATTTAATAGATTTAAGAATCAAACTGAAGTGTTTCATCCTCGAAATCTGCCAGTGATACATGCACAAAGCTGCATATTTCCAATCTGTGCAATAGCATCCAAAAAGAGACATAATGAGTCACAGGAAAGACAAGTCTGAGCTAGCATCTGAGCTAGCAGCTGTAAATAGCGTTAACCATTACAAGTCAAATGTTTAGACAGAATGACACATGACGATAAAGGATAATCAGTTCACAACACTTGCATGTACATTAAAAGTATATTCTGTGTTCAATGTGTTTGAGATCAAATGTTGAACCCTGGTGTATGTATTGAAATAATTATGCAATTTGTATAGTAATCATTGCAAAGATCTCAGTATTTGACATTTTCCTGTAAATGTCGATTTTTGTGGACGTGCAGACCATATCAAAAATACTAAATACTTTGGAGTATGCTGTGAAGAATAATTTAACATATCATAAAAAATGTTGTTTTCTGGTTTTTACATGGACAACCAAAACAACATGTTTGAAGTATAACATGGTTATATTTTCTTACTTGGAAAAGTGATACATTAAATCTATGTGATTTTATTGAATGTAAGCATAATGTTTTTTATAAAACAAATAATACGAACAATTTCAGGTTTCTGATATAATTTCCAGGTTGACTGGACATTTAGATGCAAGAGTAATTGTGTGTCATACACTAACATTAAAATTTCTTATTTGGTAATATTCATTTTTCAAAATGTTTATCAAATTTCTGTTGAATTCAACAAGTTTTACAAATTGCTATATATATTTTTTTCTCTTTTTATCTTGAAGTTTATCAAAGCTATATCACGAGAGGAACGTACGAAACAGCGAGTATCATTCCGGCAATAAAACAGATATTTTATCTCAAATACAGTAGCTGTTTATGTATGAACTTCTAATATGACATCACATTACCTCTTTATGTGAACATCATGTAAGGTATGGATTTTGTGTGAATGTAAAATATAGTTATTGTGTCAAATATTGTCTTAAGAGATATAAGCAATTATGGTGTCCTATTCTGTATGTTACAGTGCTTTAATGATCAGATGTATGTGCACTCTGTTCAAGGATTATCTTTATTGTTATTACTTTGATTCAGACTGTAGTGTTCTGTTTGTGCCTTTGTCTTTGGAAGTAAGATCTGCACTCTCATGCCTTGACTTAGAGTAACTTTAGAAAACTTCTAAGAAGAAATGTAAGTCCATTTTACTAAATCATTGCTTAAGACAAACATGAATCTGATGTATTTTCTAACTGAAATGACTCATTAGTAATTAAATTACCAATAAGTATTGATGTATTAGCTTTCTCTCTTCCATGTTCTTGGTAAAGATCCCTCTCACTTCTGGTAAATGATTGTATCACCCTGCTGTTGACATTACTAGTAATTTAATGTTTAGAATACCAAGCGCTGTTTTATTTCTGTAACCTCTCATGTCGAGGTTACTGCATCAAATATACACTACTGTAAGTGTTGTCTGGATGCATGTATCCAATAAAAAACAAAGGCACTTAAAGGGGTTTGCTGTTTTTTTTCTGTGTACAAATGTGACCTTTGTTGCAAATAAAAAGGAACATAAGACCAATCTAAAAAAAAGAACATTTACTGTGAACAACAGAACAACATCATTGATACTAACATCAAGTACAGAGAATAAGTGGGTACTTTCCAGGATCCAGTTTTAAATAAATCCACAAGTTGACAACTTAAATGACTAAATATGAGTTATTCAACTTGTATAGCCTAAACCCATATTAAAATGCGTCTTTTAGAGTATTATCCAAAAATATGTTATACCTAAATCTGTGTCTCACTCACCAACATGCACTGTGTACTTGTGATATCCATCAAACTTTGTGTGTGCTTTTGTCCTCATTAAAGATTCGCAAAAACAATTTCTAAATGTTGATACAAAAAATAACTCACAGTTTACATTCATGTTTGCTTTCTTCTTCACTCTCTTGGTTGTGCATCTGTTCTCATGTGTATATGATAAAACAAAACAGGGCCCCTTTAAAGTCAGAGGTATATTCTGGCCAAGACAGCAGATTAATAGTTAAATAAAATAATACAAAACCGAAATAAACTTAACGCAATGAAATTCAGCAAAACCCATTATGAGAAATACATTAAAGGGACTTTATAAAGGCCAAAGACAATTACATTTATCATAACATTTGAAATGCGCTATGATAACTATGAAAGCTTTTAGTATACACATTTATCGAGATCATTAGGTTGCCATCTTTACTATTTAGGAAGTAGAGTGGTGTTTTGGTGCTGGCTGGGTTATAAATTAAAATCAGACAGCTCATTGATTCCCCTGGTGACGTGGCAGAGGATTAGAATTTAACAATAAAATAATTTCCATCTGCTCAGCAATGCTCCATTCTTCATGACATCAAATGTAACTCCTTTGGGGAGTCTCATGGTAAAGGCACTCGACTTCACATTAGCGAAGCAATCAACAACAGACTGCCAAAATGTCAATCATGAGATTCATTATGCACCGCCTGTATGTCATTCCAGGTTTACCTTCCTATGTATGACTCAATTAAATATCTCATTTAAAACTAAAAAAGACATCTCATATGTATTCTGTACATTTCATTCTACTAATGTTGCACACCAGCTTAACAGTGATGTGAACCACAAAGTGAATATCAGTCAGCCCCATTCTGAGTTCACTTTGCCTTTCCACCCGCTGGGAGGAGGAGGAAGAAGAGAGGGCGGGAGGTCATGGACGGAGAGGAGCTGTGGAGGTATGTCACTTTCTTCTTGGACCTCTTCACTGTCGTCCTTATCTTTTAGATCTCTGAAGAGATAAATAATTAAAAAGTTGAATTTTAAATGAAGACGAATCATTAGCAATGTATGAATAAGCGTCAAAACAAAAGATGAAGGTGCATACCCCTGGTTACCGAGGGCACTTCGCCTCTTTTCCCTTCTGGAGAGCCAGTCCTCTACACAGCGCCCCGGCATCCTGCTGTCTACAGCACCCTCTCTGAGACGTCTTTCATCTGAAAGAATTCAATCGTACTCCTGTCAACTAGAACCTGCCACATATTTTAATAATCAAGTGTCATTCATGCAAAAATCGCAAAGAATACTATTTGCATCCCCATAAAATGGAGAATCCTTGATTTTCCTCAGTTTAACATAATATTATACTGAATTAATTTTAGTTTTGGAGTGACAAAGTCCAAAACATTACTTTGGACTTGAGAAAAACACATTTTTCACTATTTATAAAGATTATTGATGATGATAATAATCATTTCTTGCAGCCATACTGTCAGTCGATCACGACCAAATGTGCTTGACAATTTAGTGTATAATATTATTTATTTTTTAGGGAATGCATCAGAAAATGCTAACCCTAGGTACCTTTTGTTGAAGAGGGTTTAAACCTTCCTTATGCAGGATTACATTTAAGATATTAAAAATATGCAATGTGTTGGCCATTGGTAAGATGGTTGTTAAATATTGAATGACCACCTACTAATTCAAGAACTATTTAGATAATATTATATATAATTGCCAATGCCATGTGTATTAAATGTGTAGCACATTGTTTGTTAGGAACTGTGTTGATTTCATTAAAAAAAACATATCTTAATCACATGGTAAACATCATTTCCATTTGGTTACAGCTTACCTTCCACCTGTCTTTGTAGGTGAAACATATCTTCTTCGGACATGTGAGAAAACCTGCAGTTAGGGCCGAAATCACATATTCCTGAAAAAGGACAGGGAAAATAATTATTATTACAATAACAAAACGTGCATTTAATATAATTTCCTGGTCATTGGATAAATGTATGGTTGAATTGCTTTAAGTTACCTTTTTGGAGAAACTTCCTGCAGGGTTTCTTTAATTGCTCATCACACAGAATGGCTGAGGAGTCTGTAAAAACACAAATGATAGTGTTGTCAATGGCTGTATATATAACCTTCCATCATAATATAAGCAGATGGCCAGCCAATATGACATAATGAAATGTAAGCAAGCTTAATTCTCCAATCAAAATCTCAAATAGGTTGAAGGCATAGCATTCTAAATAGTAATTTGTAATGCTTAGGATCACTGTCTAGTCTAAAACAAACATTTACAATCACATCTCTCTCAGGTCTAAGGACAAACTGCAAGTCTCACCTCTGAAATAGTCGTACCAGGCCTTTTTAGCTCTGTGATGCTGAACACCAAACAAATGTTTCTTCCTGTTGTGCATGTTGTCCTGAAAGGACCGGTCACAGTAGTCACAGTAGTATCTCCTTCCCATGGTGCAGGTTATGTGCTCAAACCAGCAAGATGTCACCTTTTAAATGGCTATGTATATAGTAAAGAGAAACAAAACACATTCACATAACTGCTGGGTCACAACATGGTGAGAGAATAGCTGTGCTGAATTAAATGTTTCTGTATCGTACATTAATTGACTGTCATTGTGCACACACTGATCTATTAACAAAACATGTGGTCTGTCCAGAATAAAGGGCGTTATAGTTCAACTGCACGTGTACAATTAACTATTATGTTGTTAATCCATTACTCAACTAATCTCTGCAGGACTGAAAAGCCCCCACAAAAAATAAAAATGCCATCCTGATACAGTTAAAATGACATAGCCGACCCAATTTACAATTCACATTTGTCACAGAATTATTTATTTTTTGCATTTCAGAATTTCGCATCAATGCAAGTTTGTTAACATCTACATATAGCAATTAGCATGTCATATGGTTGTTTACTTTCGGATCACAAACTGTTATAATTTTCATGAAAAAATATGACACAAGGCTTACAATGATTAAATGGGAGGCAAAAACAGGAAACAACCTGATCTAGCCTACAATCAAGAACACCAGGAACATTATCTAACGTTTACTGCTATCTGCTGGTTTGGTCATGGAAGTGCCTTTATTTTTAATAGTATCTGGTATGACTTCCTATTCCACTGTGATGATAGAAATATGAACATATTAAAGGTGAAATATTCTGAAATGTAAACGTGCAGTTTGATGCTCATGTAAACTCTCCCCCAATAAGCAAACGTTAACATCCATAATCATTGGCTCATAGCATTGTTCAATCAGAATAGTTATTTTAACGTTACATGCTTATTGTGACATCCGTAAACGTTAAACCCTGTGTATATTACATTTAAAAGTAAAATACAACAAACCATTGGCGAACCATGATGTCATCCTCCGTGCTGTTTGCTTTGAATCCACATTGTGTAGCAAACTGACGTGAAAAACAACGAAATCTTACAGTAATGCTATGCTAATCGTTTGCTAACCATTCCCCACTGGGGATACGGTGTCTTCGCAGGGTTAAAAAGCGAATCGACCCACTCTTGGGCCGGAAGCGTGTTACCTCAGCTTCCGTCAATCCACCGAAGACATGTCGCTGGCTAAGTCCGTCTACAATCTGCTCTTCAGGAGAACGTCCACTTTCGCCGTGACCATCATGGTTGGAGCGGTCTTCTTTGAACGACTGTTTGACCAAGGCGGTGACGCAATTTTTGAGGAACTGAATCGCGGGGTAAGTGTTTAATTGTGTGTTATAATGCTGGTGTTATCCTGACCTTGCAAGTAGAGGGCGAAACAGCGCTAGTGTTAGCTAAACTAACCTAGCCTCCCTGCTAAACCGAGCATTTGCTTCCTTTTTTACAAACTATTACAACCTCATAAATATTGTAACCTACTTACCAGGATACATTTTACATTGTGTGCACTTTTTTAATGTATATAGTACAGTGTTACAGTATAGTGTTTTTATTTTATTCGACTTTTAACAATTGTTGTTGTTCTTGTACATTGGCAGTCAAAATGCTTCTGTGACAAAACAATTTCACAACTTGGGATGAATAAAGTATCTGTCTCTGTTCACATGACAAGTCTAATGTTGCCTTATATGTACTTATTTTTTAGAAACTGTGGGAACACATCGAACACAAATACGAGATCAAGGAGGAGGAATAGGTCGGGTTACCTAAGGCTGAAGTGCAACTGTTGTCACACTTCCATTCTCCATTCTTCCTGGACTCCACACCTGAATCAATCATCAGTCAACATGGACAATGTGCTCAAAAGTCATGCCAGGTGGGACTTGTGAGAGCCGCTTGACTGTCCAGACCACCTTGAAGATGGAGCAACGGTTCCTGTCACCTCGTTCCCTCCTTCCTGTTGTTAGATGTAATGTCTACGTTCCCCCCACATATTGTAAATGCTTAAATTAAACATGTTAATGACGTACCAACCTTGCAATGTTTTTGATTTATCATATGGCTTGCATATGTCAAAGCATCTTAGATTAGTTACACTGTCAAAGTACTTTTGTTTGACTTACTAGCATTTTCATAAGCACCCACTCTAGCCACATTAGGTCATCTAAAAGGGATCAGCTTCAAATCAAATGAGTATCTTGTAGGGCTGCTCGATTATGGCAAATCATAATCTCGATTATTTGGGTCAATAATTGATATCACGATTATTAAAAACGATTATCCATTTACTTTGAAAACCTCAATTTATTGGAGAAAAAATTGTGAACAGTATGTTTTTAACAGTTGGTTACCCTGAACTTTAAGTATAATTCAACTGAAAAACCAATCCCAAAAAAAGTTATAAAAAAATAATAATTGTTGTTTTCATTATCATTGCAAGCCATAATTGCGATTAAAATACGATTAATTGAGCAGCCCTAGTATCTTGATAAAATGACTGAGAAGGATCTATAGAATTATATAGTTCTTGAGTCTTTATTATAAAAGTATTCAGTGGTTGTATACATTGTGTCCCCTTCATGTCAGCAGTTTATGTATATTTAGTGTCATTTCAAAGATAAGGTTGTACAGCTTGGTTCTCTGGTTTTAAACATAAATGAAATTAAAAATAAGTACAGAAACAGAAGTCTGTACTATAATAAAATAGCTATATGTTTTTAACCAATCCTAGTTTCCAATAAGCTGACGTTCCTTAGTTCCTCACCCAGTATTGTTTATACCAAAGAATGAAAGCTTTAGCGCAAGTTCAATAAGGAAGACCTAACAATGAGTCACTTACACGTCACTCTATTGCTCTCTCTCCGGGTTGAAATAAACATAACGCTTGAATGGGGCTGAGATATCCAGTTAAATTGTATTTTATTAAAACGGGCTATACAAAAAAAAACATGAATGAGAGGTAACATTTGTATGGACCATTTCCATACAAGGAATATATTCAATCAATCAATCAATGTTTATTTATATAGCCCAATATCACAAATGTTACATTTGTCTCAGTGGTCTTCACAGTGTGTACAGAATATCAGTATGACAAACGACACCCTCTGTCCTTAGACCCTCACATCATACAAGGAAAAACTTCCGACGAAAACCCACAATTTAAAGGGAAAAATGGGAGAAACCTCAGGGAGAGCAACAGAGGAGGGATCCCTCTCCCAGGACGGACAGACGTGCAATAGATGCCGTGTGTAAATTGAAAAGATAATACATTTGCAACATATTAAAGCTGGATGCTAATTTTGGCCCAAACAAGAACAAGTATTATATAGAAACGGTAGCTACCACCTTTTAATTTGCAATGTCAAACAATGCCCGTCAATAGTGAAGACATCTTGTAAACAGGTCAGGTAAGGCCACTACTATTCAAATCAATTACATGTAACTGCACCTGAGACTCAGGCCTATAGGGGGCACACTAGCAATGTCTGTCCCAATGAATGAGAAGAACACATTTAAAACAACATTATAGTTAGCACTGACTGTATTATGTCCCATCCTGGTATTTTTCCTGTGAGCTAAACAAAAACGTAATAATTTGCCCTTGCAGTGGATGTAAGGGAAACTTCTGCAGCAATGGAGAGTTAGGACTCAGAGAGACACGAGGAGAGTTGGAGCTTTGATGTCAAACACGGATCTTTAAGCATCGTCCGGAAAAATTCACATCACATGTCACACAGTCAAAGGTTCTGACTGCACGGGTGGGTTGCCATGTCAAATCTGATCCGCCTCGTATCTTGGTAGACCCTTTAACTAGTTTACAGAGAGTCAACCCACATATTGGGGGAAGGTACGTGAACACCTGGGAACAATGGAGATGTCTCTGACATCCGTGGTGCTTAGAATCCCGCGTTCTCACAGTCGTAAAACCCCCCCTGTGCCCGCCAGGTCAGGCCATAAAACCGGGTAGTATCAACATACGACTCCATTATCACATTCCTTACGGGAGATCAGAAGCAGGGATGGTCGTAAATGTCAACACACAGAATAGGTTAAATATTTAGAAGTAAAGACAGAATTATTCCCTAACAGTGGACATATTATAAAAGCAAATAAGCTTTGCCCATTAGTGCAGTGATACACATCTCAAGTATCATGCTATTTCAAAGGTAGGTACAACTACAAAGTGGACTCTAGCTTGCTGCTAAACTAAACACGTAAAACATTTTAGTCCAATTCAATCTCCAAAAACGGTATCTTTGACCCAACCCCATAGTCTAGTCAGCCACAGGCTTACGCCCAGCTGTGACAAGTATTGTATTTCAGGTGTGAGCATTTGTTCACAGATTTCCCTGAATTGTGGATCAATATTTTGCTTCACGTTGTACCCAAGAATGGAAGACTCTCCAACGGGCTGCCAGGGCAGGAAACGACTGTCGTGAATATTTTGAGCTTCCACTGAACCTCCATCTTGAATACAGATGGCCTTCATCTCTGCATTTCTTCTCCTGAGCTCTTTTACCTCTTGTTTCATTCTTTCTCTCCCATACGCCTCAACTCTTGCCCAGAAAGTAGCATTAAAGTGCTGATAGAGTCTCCAGTCAGCCCCGTTCCACTGTAAAGCTTTGGCTCTCAACTCTGGGGTCAGTCGAGATACAGATGATCTCCTGCGAGCATTAAGTTTAAAATACAGTATGTCCTCCATGGTCCAACACAGTGTGTCCTTGAGCAGGATAAGTGACTCATCAAAATATTCTGCTACAAGAACCAAATCAAAATGTGTTGATAACTTATGAATATCCCTCATTACACGAGGATCATCACCCTCCAGGTTGTTATCAAAACCAAAGTCAAAAAAGAGCAGATTTTTGAGGTAGAATGAGTTGAAAGCCTCTGGGCTGTAGAAGGTGTGAGGATTGTTCAAAAACTCCACCAGTTGGTTCTCTCCATTGATCCTCCATGTGAGAGGAACTGCTCTGTGGTAATAATTGAAAGATGATTCAAAGAGATCCACTGGGTCACGTAAGATGGTGATGTAAACAGCATCTGGAGGCAGGAGCTTGGCTACTTCCTGATGGTCAAAGCGCATGTGGTTACAAACAATGTTGAAACAGTCTCCAGGCCTGTAGTCCTTCACCTGGGAGCAGAGGAAAGGTGACGGGTAGAAGAAGTCATTGCGGCCATCAGGGAAGGCGAATTTAAGCTTGTGTTTTTCTCCAAATCTGAAGAGGATGTTGAGTATGGTGCTGCTGGCAGTTTTGTGGGTTTTCATGAACATGAGGTTTACTTTGGGGGAGCTAACTTCTGACGTGCTGAGAGATGGTGAGCTTACATTTTTCGTCAATAATTTCGCCATACTTAGAGGACATGTGACTTGCTGGGAGTCCCTGTGAATAAAATATACGGGTAAACAAACAGATGAACTGATTTCACACAATAAAGAAAGGCGTTACTTTAAAATCCTTACCTAATCTTAACTTGGGTTAGGTTCGTGAGGCAGTACAGCAACAACATGATGTTGGTCAATAAAACCAAGAGAATCAGCCTCCTGGTCATACGTGTGCACTTCTTTCCTTTGATGGCAGACATCACTAATACCCAAACAAGGACCTGGAAATAAAATGAAAGGGCATGCATGTATAAAGGACAATAATAACAGGATTCAAAGTTTCTATACACAAACCCATGTTGCACTATGCTGTGAAGTGTTTTTCACATACAACAAAGCTACACAAAGCTCATAAACACTCGTAATACCCTGGGGAAATTCTTACACACAGGCCAACGAATAACGCTCTTAGGTCACAGCAAAGTAATGATAATGCAATTATAGAGAGTCCAGGCCTAATCCATTTCAATTTTATATAACCTACTATTCATTTCTAACAGAAATAAGAAGAACTTTATAATGAAAAGGCAAAATGAACATAGACAAGAGATCATGCTGATTATCAAAAAACTGCTGCATCATTCTTTCTCTCAGAATAGCCCGCATGTTTATACTATAAACATGTTTACAGTGCTAGAATTCCCTTAGCAACACAGATGGAAAGACAAAAGACACACCAACATGAAAATTACAGTTAAGGTACAAGCATTTTATAACGGTAAAAACGGATGTTAACATGGTAAAAAAAAGGGGACAATTTTAACGTTTCTACAATTCACACTGAACAGGTGCTTACTTATTATATCAGATAGGAACGGTACAGTATGGCCCTTGCCATAACAGCTCTGATTCTTATCTCTAATATTGATGTTCATTTTTCACTTGTTAGGCCCCCTTCGTTGAAGATATCCTACATGTGCATGTCCCATAGACATAGAGTTGTTCTAATTAATTAGGGAATTCACTTGTTTAAAGCTTACAAAAATGCAATATGTCCTTCCTTGAGATAACAACTCTGTAGATCCATTATCCTTAAAACCAATATTAACTTATTTTGATAACCAAATAAGCTAGGATATTAACAACACTGTAAATCCAAGAAAGATATAGCATATGGAATTAGAAAAAGTAAAGAGATTTTTTTTACCTGCAGATGACAATGTTGGAAGTGTCGATGTGAGTATTTTCTGCAAGGTGAAAGAAACTACTCTTATCTGAAGGAGTCAGATGTGATTTCTCCTCCCACAGGGGCAGGACTGGTTTGTAAAATAGTCTAAACACTTCTAGATCACTATGTCCTGTACCTTTTGAGGTATGCGCAATGGGGTTGAAGTGGAGGTTGGCAGGAAAATAATTCCTTTAAAGTCAAGTATCTTAGTACCATGAGGCCAAAACACCTGGCTATGTGTACAGAGCATGCATCAATGCCAATACATCAATGCTTTGTTTCAAATAATACAAATGTATAATGTACAAAGTTGAGGCACAGAAACAGAGCAGCGGTTCCCAACCTGTGGGCTGCGGCCCGAACGCATTGCAAGGGGGACACCAAAAAATGTGCAGAACATTATGATTTGTATGGAAACATTTCATTATTAAGGCATATTTGTATGTGAACCTCCTTTCCTTTCTCTTTCTTGATCCTCCTTAGCAACGGTCATTACAGTCCTCTACAGCAGTCTGTACTACTGGATTATCAACATGTCACATGTTCTGAATTGACCAACCAGAACTTTATTTAGCTTTCCTATTGTTTATTGTTGAATGTGAGCCGGGAACATTTTTTTTATTCTTAAGTGGGCCCTGAGTTGAAAAGGGTTGGGAACCCCTGCTTTAAAGTCTGTTTAGTTCATTTTAGGCCACGGCTACGTTTTCATAACAGTGAAACTAATATCTGCTGTGTATAACATATCTGCACATAGAGCACACCCAGCAGGCCTGCTCGTTCTCATCACAGCTGTGTGTTGTCGTGTTTTTTTTCTTTCTTTAGTCTCCAGATACCTGGGGGGTATACTACGAAGGGGGGTATACTACGAAGCAGGATTTTCGCTTAGCCGGCTAAATTCAGGGGAAACTCCGGCTTTCCGGTCCTACGAAGTTGGTTCTATTTTTAGCAGGCAAGATCTCCATGGTAATTTATGCTTAGCGGCTAACCTGGTCGGGACCAGGTTAGGTTGCAGGCTAAGAGCTCAACTCAGTGAAAGCACCGCCTGCTGACCAATCAGAGCTCAGTGTGCGGAGTTAAAGCGATCAAGTCATATTACAGGAGAAAGGAAATACAGAAAAGCTGCCGTTGCAGGAAAAACGGCCGGCAAAAATCACCGACTGTGTGAACGCGAAAATGAATAGAATATCACCTCCCATCTTCAGAGCAATCTGACTATTATAACATTAGCGTTAAGAAAGCACTTAAATAGCTGCCACAACATAAGTGCAGACGTCGATGTGTCCCATTATCATTCGTATCACATCATATCACATCATAATGTATCATATATCAACCCAGTCTCACGGCATTTCGTGTTCACCAACACGATTTTTAATCTATTGATTTGTGTTCCCCATCACGATTTGCCCCTTTTTTTCGAGTTGTACAGCACGATTTTAAAAGCAATGTATTTCTACTGGTAACGTGTTTCGTGCCTGCAGGCTGCAGCACGTCTTTTTCTCCGGCCAGGTCGTGGAAGACCGGAAGCTGTGTGGTTCATAAAAACATGTTCTTACTCAATATCAAGCCACAATTATTGCTTTTATTTTAAATCGTATAATTTCGGACTTTTGTTGCCGTCTGTGAGGAAAATAAATGGGGCTCAGAGACTCAGGATACTGAAATCTGTATTTTTAAATATTTCTTTCCTTCTAATTTGTTATTCTTTTCAAAATAACACACTGTTATTTACTCACCAATAACACACAATTATCCTTGCTTTTATTTATTGGTTTAATTCCATAATCTCTGGCTTTTTTGGTGTCCGTCAGGAACTGAATTTCAAAATAAAAATAACCGGAAACAGATGTAGGCCTATAAGGGACATTTCGAACATCATTGCGATTGTCAACATTTCTGAGTTTAGGATGGCCGAAGACACTACACTACCCATAATCCCCAGCTATCGTTTAGGACTACAGTTCCCGTAAGGTTACAGAGCGTCAAACAGCTGTGTGAAATGGAACGAAACCATGCCAGATTATCCAAAACTGGAATCGAACACCCCCCCAGAACTACACATGCTGGCTATTGTGTTTCGCAAAATGTTCTATGGGACGTCTCTACTGAACGTTTTCGTTTTTCCCACAATTAGAAGTTGCCATTATTAAACACATTGGTGTTATCAAATGTAAAACATATAATTAATAAATGGGTGAAAATCACTTGTGTCCATAATGCGCAGCATTAATATATACTCACATGACAGCTCATTGTTACTTTGTAATTCTACTCCACTACAATTCAGAGGTTAACCTGGTATTTTTACTCCACTGCATTTATTTTAGTTACTCTGCAGATTCTGATTAATTATGTGAAATATATAAACAACCCTTAAATCAGACTTTAGTTACACCTGAGTAAAATTCAGGTAAGGTGATTGTCAAGTGCCAACAATCAGGAGAGATATTTGATAGTTGGTGCTTGAGAAGACTAAACATGTATCTGCAATTGACATGAATGGAAACAAGTAATAAAGTATATTCATTACTCGTTATTCTCTACTAATAGTTAATTAAAGACTGTATATTATGGCTATTTTGCACATCCCTTTCAAGATTTTCAAAGGTTTATTGACATATCATACACAACTACGGTGTAGTTATGCAATGAATGAAAAACTTGGGCACAAGTTCCTCAACAGTGCATTACAAGACATCTATCAATATGTGTGTACCTCCACCATTAAACTGTCATATTCTGCACATTTCTTATTCTATCTACATACATAAGAGTAGAATTAGTGTGTATAATATCAGTTAAAATAAGTGCTTCAACATAGTTAACATTGCAGGAAAGCAATATATTAGACGTTATGTACTTTGTCAGGCTAACCCTTAACCCTAACACCAACTCCCAGCATGCATTGCGGCTAACACATCCAATCAGAGAGCTTAAAACCATAGCTGAGGATCTTGGGTAATCGCTCGAAATGCCTACGTCTGTTTCCGGTTATATTTATTTTGAAATTCAGTTCCTGACGGACGCCAAAAAAGCCTGAGATTATGGAATTAAACCAATAAATAAAAGCAAGGATAATTGTGTGTTATTGGTGAGTAAATAACAGTGTGTTATTTTGAAAAGAATAACAAATTAGAAGGAAAAAAAGATTTCAAAAATACAGATTTCAGTATCCTGAGGCTCTGAGCCCCATTTATTTTCCTCACAGACGACAACAAAAGTCCGAAATTATACGATTTAAAATAAAAGCAATAACTGTGGCTTTATATTGAGTAAGAACATGTTTTTATGAACCACACAGCTTCCGGTCTTCCACGACCCGACCGGAGAAAAAGACGTGCTGCAGCCTGCAGGCACGAAACACGTTACCAGTAGAAATACATTGCTTTTAAAATCATGCTGTGCAACACGAAAAAAAGGGGCAAATCGTGATGGTGAACACGAATCAATAGATTAAAAATCGTGTTGGTGAACACGAAATGCCGTGAGACTGGATTGCATATATATATATGATACATTATGATGTGACTCAGATAAGGAGATATATCTCCTTATCTGAGTCAGCTTCTTGAGCCGTATCTGGCCGTGCAACACTTACAGTGTCACATAGGCCTACTGTATGCAGAAGTATTATTTGAAGCAACACATTAAGTTGACGAAACACTCGAGACAAATGTAATTAAAGTCAGATCGTGTTTTAGACGGGGCAGTGATATTCATAGGGAGTGGCTATATACAGGACGGTCCTGTATATAAGGTCTCTGAAATGGCTATATACAGGACGGTCCTGGACACAACGCCAAATGGCTATATACAGGACCGTCCTGTACACAGCTCTCTGAAATGGCTATATAGTATATACAGATAAATACGGATAAATTACAAAAATGTACAGCATACTACATACAATTCAAAAGACGGTTTCTCCGATTTCTAAAATAAAAATGCCGGCGTAGCCGATAAATGATTTGTGTTGCTTTCAATGCAAAATCACTACACGTCAACGAAATGTAGGCGTATTCTTTAAAAAAAAAAACTTCAGTTTTAATCAAACCGAGTAGTCTTTGAAGTATGCAGTGATATCCTTTACAAGTAAAACATTGTGCATTGGAATATAAAGTAGAAAATGATTGAAACAACATAAAAAGATAAGCCAAAAAAAAGACTGAAATCAGCATAAAGAGCTAAGCAATTGGCATGGAAAGAGATTTAATTGCCACAATTTTATATTGAGGGGAAACTCATTGAAAATAAGGTTGTCGTGAGAATATTTATCTGTGAATCCTATCCCTACATTACCACCCGCGAAACTTGCTTAAGCATGCTATAATAGCCCGGTCTGTATATAGTCATTTGACGTTAGCTGCAGGACGGTCCTGTATAGCCATTTCAAATATCTTATCCACAGGACCGTCCTGTATATAGCCATTTCAGAGACCTTATATACAGGACCGTCCTGTATAGCCATTTCAGGGCTTCTGTGCAGGACCGTCCTGTATATAGCCATTTCAGAGAGCTGTGTACAGGACGGTCCTGTATATAGCCATTTGGCGTTGTGTACAGGACCGTCCTGTATATAGCCTCGGCCAAACCTGTTAATGTACGCATTCAAACACTTTTTCTTTTGCCAGCTGTATTCACCTTGCAGGTGCAGCTATGTGGCTTTTATCCTGGATAAAGTGTTTAAGTAATGGATGTTTAAAGTTTAACTTCTTCATATGTCTAATATTCATTCAGGAAGTATGACGCTGCGCTGTCAGTACGCTTCTCCATGTTTGTGATTGGTCGAATGCTCCAAATACCACCCCTTTCATGTGAACGAGCACCTAAAGGACACGGCTGGCTTGAGCGATCCACTTGATAACCCGCGTCGTAGTACCGTTTAGCGAGAGCGCGTATGTTTTGGATAAGGCCAACCGGCTAACTCAAACATATCCAGGTTAGGTTTAACCAGCTTCGTAGTACAGGCCCCTGGCCTCAGGTGCTGCCTCAGCTGCTGTTGACTTTGGCAGGGCAGTAGGTCACATCAGTTTTGGCACGGGGAGTCTACGAGCGTTTCTGTTGCAATGGTCGCCGTAGTTGTTATCATTGACATCTGAATACGTCACTGAGGACTACCAGATAAGTGTCACTACGAGAAAATCAAGATTGCGTTTATCAAGTAAGAGCTAGCAGAAGCTGGAGTTTATAGACCTTTTAAGCAGGAACAGACCATATTAAATGATTGCGTAAATCGTATGTTACTTTTCTGTTCTTAAAGATCCTTCCCCAACAACTAACAAATCAGCCTCTTCATAAATGTCCAACTCCAATATCCACAGTTGCAACATAAACACAATTCAGGTTTCTTTTAATGTAACTGTATTTAATTTGCCTTATTAATTACACATATACACATAAAAAAGAAAAACCATCAGGAAATGCCTTCAAGTAAAACCAAAAGTCTACTCAAACACTTGAGATGTGCCAGTGTTACAAGGTTAAACACTAAACAACACACTGTAGATCATTTACATGGAAACAACATCTTTATTAAAGACAAAGAGCTTTTGCAAGTCCAAAAATACTTTTTTTTACAAAAGGGTCAACTTAGACTCAGTTTTCAATTTTATGGTTTTACCAAAATGTATAAGGACAATTTAAAGTATTAATTTATAGTCATAAAAACAGCAGTTTAAAATATGTTTTCCATTACATTCAATCAACCACAAACCAGATATATTTACACAACCATTCCTTTTGAATTACAACAAAAACAAATATACTTACAGGCAGTTTCCCCTCCAATGCACATAATGCAACATGGCTGACAGTTTGGGCCTGACAGCTGTTATTGTGGCTTGTTTTTGGAACAAAGGGCACAAACATTTATAGTTTTCTTCTTTGAAAATCTGCCGCTGTTGGTACCGTTGACTTCAGACGAATATGAAATAATAACCATCACATCCATATTATATAGTATTAAAGCACACTAGGTGTTATTGATCCTCTAAAATGGATCACAGTGAGTCACGATGGGACCGTGAAAGAGGTTTCTTTTGTCGTAGGTGAATGAAGGTTAGCCACAGTAAACAGCCACTTTCACGTCATATAGTTAGCTCATTTCCAGATACCCACAGCCGATAAAGGTGAACAGTTTACAATAAGAGACTATGTCTTTAATTTTTAAGTTATACAATGAGATACCGTATTATCAATAAAAGATGCTAAGTATTTACAATCCCCTCAGAGAAGTGTATAAGTGTTATAGTCGCTGACTGACATTAAAATGTTACCATTTAAAAAAACTTGTATATCTATATACAACTTAGCCCCCCTCTGGTTGGCATACATACATTTTTGAGGTGATTCAGAGTTATCCTAGTTAAATAGACACAAATAAATCATCAGTTGTAAATAGAGCATCACATCAATGTTTCATTATGGCACTGTTTTTTTAAATATAAATATACTGCTAAATGCAAAAATAATCTCCATCGCAAACTAAATCTCAGTAAAACTGCAAAACTTTCCTCTGTACTGTGCAACCTAACCAGCCAGGGAGAGACATTACTCTTCCCCTATGAAGCGCAGTTAGCCAGTGGAATGCTTACAGACATCCTGCAGGTAGTATGTTGTGGTCAGGTGACTCAGTACACAGGTTTGTATACAATCTGTCCAGCCAGCACTCTGCGTTTCAGCTCGGTCCACAGCAGGCTGCGCTCTCTCTGCGATCCCTTCATGAAGCCTCGGTTCTCCTGAGCGCGGCGCGACAGATACGGCATGACCTCGTTGACGGGGCCGTATGGAACGTACTTGTAGACCGGGAAACCTGCTTGACCTGTTTTCAAAAAAGAGGCGTGTCTTAGATCTGTGTTCAATATATCCACCCTGTGTGCATTCCATGTTATGGCTTGGTTTATATCCACATTGACACATTTTCATACATTTAATGGAGCTGCAACGTAACTTGGGTGAGAGGCTGTAAAACTGAATTAATGTTAACTCCGTAAACTGGAATAATGCTGCAGTAGATTAACACATTATCTTTTTCATTTGGAAGTAAATGTATGCTGAGACAATATTGTCACACTAGCAGAAGAGAGGTTGGGTTAGTTTTTTTTCTAAATGAAAGCCCAGAGCCCTTCACTGACATTAGTTTGAGTTTGAATTAGAGTGGAGAAGTACCTCAGTTATATGTATTTTGTGCAGGCCCAGACTGGCCATCGGGAGGACCGGCAGGTTTCCCGATGACCTGGCCTGCTGGCCTGAGGATTCTTTTTTGTATGTATGTATTGTGAACATAACACTGCGCAAATGTGGGTCAGACTCTGCCTCACAGAGAGTGACTGGCTGTCTACATGATGTGGCCTGCCGACATGGCCACTTTCATACAGATCATACACTAATGATGAATGTCCCGCCCCGGACATACAAAGCAAAGCATTCATGCTACATCCATGCTGGCTAAATATACTGTCTATGCTTGCTAGCTGTCCATTCAAACGAAATATACTGGATATAAACTCCCCAAACAAGCGAAAACCTACCAGTTTCCCCCACTGTCTTTGCCACCTCCCCCCATGCCTGGCTACTCCGGTTTGTATCCCTGTATGTTCCCTACCGCCACGATCATTTTCTCCTCCTTTTGTTGACATATGGGAAATAACTGCGGTATGGCTCTCCCAACATACACCCAGTTTGATTGGCTACTGCTTGTACTGTCAGATTTACATACGAGGGATTTGATTGGCTGACGCCTCCGTCGAGGCGGCAAAAGTAGAACATTGCTCTATTTTTGCAGCGAGCACCTCGAGAGAAGCTACGCTTTGCTCCCACAATGCAGTTCGGCGAATCGTGACGTCACCCCATTCAAAGTGAATGGGCAGAAGCGTTGAAGCGGCAACGTACGCCGCCGTGTGTAGGGGCCGTAACGGCCCGTCCACACAGCGGCGTGCGCTGACGCTTGCCGGCGGGCGTGTCTGAAACTCGACCAACAACCAATCACATGAATCTCCCGCCCCTGACACACAAGCAGCGGTTTGATTGGCTAGAGCTTGTACTGGCATATGATTCGATTGGCTGACGCTTCTGCCGAGGCGTCAAAAGTTGAACATTGCTCAACTTTTGCAGCGAGGCACGCCAGCTACGCTCCGTGTCGCTTCCCACGATGCATTTCGGCTAAAAGTGACGTCACCCCATTCAAAGTGAATGGTGAAGCGTCAACGCACGCCGCTGTGTGGACGGGCCGTAAGGGGTCGGCGCGAGTGTCTGAGGATTTCATCGGAGGATGGTCTGGTGGTTCCTCAATTATAGCTCCTCCATTATCGCTCCTCGCTCCTCCGGCAAAAATAAGGCCATTGGGACGCTACTCAAGATGGCGCAGAAAAATCAACTTCCGGTGAGACCGAGACCGAGGAGCGAGGAAATAAAAAATAAGAGAAGTGAGAAGAGCCCTGTGTGTCATTCAAGCTCGGGAGGGTGTGTATGTGTGGCGCGAGTGAGTGAGAGAGAAAGCGCGCGCACCGGTTATGTGTATTGTTGTTGTTAGCATCTGGTGCTAGCTAGCTGCGCTAATGGATATAATGAGCTGTCAACAAGGTGGAGGAGAGTCCTCTCCTGTCAGACTGAGAGAGATAACTACAGCTCAGGTGAGGTAAAGGACTCTTGAGTGTTTAGATAGTTAACTTAGTCTAAGTTAAGTCTAAGTCTCTGTGGGTCTCAAACGGTTTGGTCACCATTTATGTAAATGGGTCCGATTGTGGATGTCATGCGAGCATAACATGGTGAAAACAATCTGTCAAAATTAACAATCGGGACGGAAATGTTCGGATTTCCAAAGGGAGGTTCTGTGAATAAATAAAAAATCAAGAACCGAAATAATTGAACTATTCATATCTTAGACTGCACTGTAACTTTTATCTTTTAATGTTTATTTTATTAGCTTTTCTTTTTAATGACTGATTTTAAATGCCATTTTCTTAATGTCTTTCATTTTTTTGTTTTTCTTTTAATGTTTCTTTTATTATCTTTTACTGTTTCTAAATGCCTTTATCTGAATGTCTTTCATTTTTGTAAAGCACCTTGAATTGCCTGGTGCTGAAAGGTGCTATATAAATAAACTTGCCTTGCCTTGCCTAAACAAATATTTCCATTTGAAGGGGGAGTGATTAGTAAAATATGGATGAATAATACAAATAAAATGTTAACTAGGTGAAAAAAGGTAAGATAAACTTTAAAAACGTGTTGAGAGTCTTTGCTGCTGCCTCAAAGAGGAGCAGGGGGGAGAGGAGGGAGAGGAGGGAGAGGAGGGAGACAGGTGAGGCTGGTTCAGGAGCCCAGGCACACTCACAACTATAAATGAACCAAAAACAAATAAATAAACAAGTTTCAATGTTTTTTCATATTGGATATGGTATGTTATTGGTTATGGCCATGTTCTTATGATTTTATGATTATTTAAATGCAGTGGCGAACCGTGTCTATCACAACTGGACCTTCTGTAGACACACACACACCCCCCGCCGCCGCAAGATCTGATTGGTTGCAAACACAAAACCACGGGAAATGCGTAGTGCATGGTCCGAGAAGGGCAAACAAATCAACGTAACACTGTAATATTACAGATCAACAACACAGATACGAATCTCATTTATTCATTTTATATACATTTTATTTATATAATTAAATCGATTTTTTTGTTTGTTTTATCTGAGTGTTCCAGGGTATTCTCTGAATTCCTTGAAGGCTCGGTTCAGCTAGCAGTCTGCTTAACCAAACAGAATGTGCATAGATTGGATGGATCATTGGAAATAACAGTTGAAGGCGAGTGTGTGTGTGTGTGTGTGTGTGTGTGTGTGTGTGTGTGTGTGTGTGTGTGTGTGTGTGTGTGTGTGTGTGTGTGTGTGTGTGTGTGTGTGTGTGTGTGTGTGTGTGTGTGTGTGTGTGTGTGTGTGTGTGTGTGTGTGTGTGTGTGTGTGTGTGTGTGTGTGTTGGGACTTTGTTGCAGTAGATTATGTGATGTAAGCCTCTGTATTTCCATAACTCGCAGTTTACTTTTAGTAACTGAGCTGAGTTCGACATACCTAGCGGGAAGCTAATCTGGTCACACATGCCGAGCAGCTGTCCAAAGTAAACCTTGTTCTCGGCGGGAGATAGGCCCATCTCATTCATTCTGAAAAACAAAAAGAAGAAGCATACAAATGAAAAGGCTGTTATACAAACAGAGCTTAAGTGTGGTATTCCACCATTGATTGGCAATCTCGTTCTGTAAATCCTATAAATGTCTTGGAAAGTTGACAAAGACATTTTTGGCTTAATTCAACATCCTGGGTATTAGTTTAAACCAATTGGGTTAATCTTTAATGAATGAAAGGCCTAAGGTTTGAGTGTGTGATCAAACTAAATCTAAACTTAGTACATGCCAGTTTTTTTTTCACTTTCTCATGCATGTCTTTGGCAAAACATACTTTTCAAGGGTGTATTTCACTGTGTCCTCATTGTGAGTTGCCACCATGACATTTGCTTTCCTGCTGTGATCGATCTCCTCCAGCACATACTCCAAACACCTGGATAAACAACAGGGCAGATGGTTAGGCTTTTAGACATTTTCTAGCTGAGTCTGAAATTCAAAACTCACTTGTGATACATCCTGTTGGTGGCCTCATAGTCGGGGTTTATCGGGTCTTCGTAGCCGATCTCTTTGGCCCGGTCTCTCTCTTGGTACATGTAGGCTCCACGGACCAGTTTGGCACCAAAGTACCAGCCCTCCCGTCGAGAAAGCTCAACATCTACTGTTACATTGTCATAGGCGTCCTGAAAGTGTTAAAAACATATAATTACTTGACTATCCCGCCATCCTTAGAAGGCTAGTGACACAAAAATTATATTTAAATAGAAAAGGTGTATATTAAAAACTGTACACAATACATAAAAGAAACAGAAACAGACTGGAATGTGACAACTCCCCTGCTTGACTCCTTCTCTTTACAAACAATACTAAAGTGACTCACTGACCCAATTTTTTTAATTATTTTTCTATGCCTGTCTGTGTTTTTTTCTGTGTTTGTATTCCATAAAATGTAAAAATGCAATAAAAAAAATGTACTAACAGAAATGACACTAAAGATGATTTGGGTTTCACAGTTGAGAGAAAAAAGATGTTTTGTACAAATTATTACAAAATATAGTAATACTTAGATGTTGTTAGAAACGGGGGTCTCACCTTGAGGTAACACTGGTAAGTGTTAAAGATGATGGGCTTCTCTCTGTTGAATTTCCTCTGCATTTCCAGCGCCAGTCGACTAATAGCAGGTTGGAAGTACGTCTGCTCGGCGTCCACCATCAGCCTGACCCCGTTCTCCATGGCATGCTGGTGCACAGAGAGTATTTACCGTTACCATGAAACTCATCATTAATGTGCCAGGCAAGACAAGTAAAGTCCCAATTCAGTTCTAATTGAATTGATTTCCTTGAACCAGGTTTAGATTTTTGTGTTGCCATGTATAATTATGTATATGTTTTGATATCTTTACCTTTGCCAGAACATCCACTCTCTGCAGCATTCTCTTCATCTGACTCTCCTCCTCAGCTGTAAACTTTTTCATTAAAGGTTCCAGATGGCCTGTCTGCAGAACAAACACACAAAACACAGAATTATTTTTGAACTTGCTATTCAAGCGATCATTATGATCAGGATAAACCTGCTAACTCTATCCGTGTGTGACAGGCTGGGCAGGGGTTGGGTGGGTTAGAGGAAGATCAGCAGGAGTGCCTCAGCCATTTTGTCCTTTTCCAACCGACTTACTCTGCAGATATGTACAGAGCACTGTCATACATTTATTTTATTTTTTACTTAATCAGAAAAATGTTTTACTTACGGGAAGAAGATAGGATATTGCGCAAGCAACAGTTATAATCTGGGAAGAATGTCCATTTCTTATGGAAACAAGAACTGCATGAACTCCACAATATGATAAAGAATTCCAAGTTCTTATAGAGGAGCTAAAACATTCTACTTACTTCCAACTTATCGTGTCCACAACTGTCTGTTCATGAGACCATTATGTGTAATTACACGTATCTGTAAAAAGTAGGAGTCTGAAAGGTGTATTTCAGAAAGTACCTCTAAAGAATGTGCCCGCTATCAAATGGTGTATCACTTTTGGAAACATGCCCTTTTGAAGGTGATATGAAGGCCTTATGTGTTTATTATACACATAAGGCCTGTCGCATGTACACAGGCGACAGTGTACAGATAAGATAAGAAATGACCAGACTCATTTAACACTTACTAAACTGCCTCAGACAGTTCCGCTTTTCCCTTTCAGAAACTGGACATAGCACTTAATATTTACATGACTCACCTCTAGGTTTGGCACCATAAGCAGATTGGAGATTGATGTTGTATCGTTTATCAAACTGTTCCAGTCTAAAAGGTCCAACGTTCTGGCAAAAAGAGAAGAGAAAAATGTTCAAATAAAATATTACTCACTAAACAGGGTTTCAAGAACTTAAGCACAGGGGCTTTTTTGTGTTTGCTTATCTGAAGTATTTGCACTAATGAGTGTTTATCTTACCCTGACACACCCAGCTTCTCTCCAGTTATCCAGTTCTCTATGTCGTCCTTGGCTCCAACACCCATTTCAATCAAACTTTCCTAAAAACCAAATCAGACGTACGAGGAATTAAACTTGGTGTCGTGGTTTCATACATAGGAGTAAAACAAGAATTACAAAACAATGATAGAGAACTATTTTAAGAACACTATAGTAACGTTAACAAAAATAAGAACAAATATAGTAACATTACAAATTAAATAAAGCAAATGTTTCAATCATTAAAAACATTTCAGCCAAGTATTGTTTTAACAAATGCTCGGGAACTTTAAGTCACTAAGGCACAAGCACAACAGGTAAGACCCACCTTGAGTTGTTCCAGCTCCAGCTTTTGTTCTAAAACCTTCATGTCAGATTTTCCTTGTTGTGCTGAGAGGACTTTAAAGAATTGCCTCCATTTAACCAGGACTTGGGAAAACTGGAGCTGTTCAAACACAGAACAATTCATAATATATAAATGCACTAAACCACTGCATTTGAATCATCCTGAGATGTAGTTAGTATGACACATCTCTACTCTATTCACTTAAAAACAATCTTCATGCTCACTGTCTCTTACAGACACATACCGTTCATTTTTATCTGAGAATGTTAAGACAGTGTGACTTGTTTCTCCCTTGACTCAAGACACATTCTTTTTTTGTGACCAACTTTTTTTTTCTTTTTTTTTTTGCCCTCACAAAGGGACTTATATAGAGAGATACAAATTATATAGACAATACAAAAAGAAAAGACAAAGAGAGAAATAAAAAATATAGGGAATCCCTTTCCCATGCCACCCCGTCCCTCCCCCTTCCCACCCATCTTGCCATTTCACAGAAAATCCTACCTGATGTTTGTTAGCAATCGTCTGAGTTCATCTATCTATTATATTATATATATTATTTATATTATTGCAAAACAATGTATCCACATAAAATACATTCATACCTTTTTTTTCCACATAACATTTCATCTGTTTAAACTGAATTGAGATTAACTCCTAATAATCTACAATTGCACCAAGGTGTGCATATATGTACAATCATCATTTACATGAATGATATTGCCAGATCAGCAGCTCTTTGAATAGCCTCTAATGTTTCCCCCTTAGCCTTATTAGCAGAAGTGATTGACAGCTCTGAGATTAGTAGGTCATGGAAGGATGATTTAAAGGTTCAATTTACAAGGAACTGTGGCCGTCCAAGAGCGGTCATTTTGATGGCAGAAAATCCATCTGTTGAGGCTCCTCCTGAAAAACATTTTATTGTCACCAGATGTTAGAGCCAGTCCCTTTTACAGAAGTTTTATAGCCACTATATAATAACCCAACAACCAAAATGGTTCTGCATGACTTCCTCAGGAACTTTACTACTCACCAGAGGCTTTAATGCAGTTAATGAATGTCTCCATTTGGTTGTCACATTTGGATTCATCTGCATAGAAGTAGGTACGAGCACTAGTGACCCCTCCACGCCTGTCCCCAAACTGACGATGGGCTTGGTATTTCTTTTCGCGATGATCCACTCCTGAGGTGAGAGAAAGTAACAGTAGCTGCTTGAAAAGTTTTCACCTTCAGCTTTTTATCCATCCATGTATTCCTGTATTATGAAATACTTTAAATATTGGGGTACTACGGAGCCCCTAAAGGGACATGGAAAAAAAAAAAAGAGAGAGAGAAAAAAGGGTACAATGTCTCATAACATTTAATAACAAATAATAATAATAGTTTAAGCCAAAACATGTTCGGCAAGACAACATTAACATTTTAAATGAATATAAAGTATTTTCTCTCTTTCTTTAGAACACTTTACAATCCTACAAACTTTAGTTTTGAGTACTTTTATTTATTTCTGCCATATAAATATATCACTAGTAAAAATGTATGATTGTACTACTTTTATCAATATTACTGATAGAGACAGTGATTCTGAGAAAATGGATTTACGAACTACCATTTCTCATTAAAAAACTAACATTTAATTAGGACATCAGTAAGTTTAACTCCAGGTCCAAGCCATATTCCAAGCACTGCATCATTTTGAATAAAATGTAAAGAGAGAAAATGTTTTAATGTAAATGTTATGACATGGATATGGGACTTATCCATGTCATAACATGTACATTGTACAACCCCCAGTATTGGCCCTTCTATATTTAAAAGCAAATGTAACACCAGCATTGATGTGTTCCTCACAGTTTAGTCATGTGATTTAGTTTACAGCTCATGAAAAGCCATTGAAGTATGCAGTACCTTTTTAAATAAGACCTGAGAGAGCACGTGAATGATATACTTGAGCTTCCAACGTCAGCCCTGTAACCTGAACCAAGCACCTCTCTATAGCAGCAGAGCGGGACATTTCTGACCTCACTAAATCAAGATGTAACCAGTTCTCCCCAGGCTAGCACACATGGCTGGTTTGCAAGACATTTGGAAATATATCAGTTACACTACATTACAATGCAACACCCTTTTCAAATCCTATACACACCTGGACTCTCTTTCTCTGCTTCAGAAACACATGAACTGAAAACAAAGAAAAGATTATAATTATTAGAATAGAACAGCAAGTTAAAAGGCTACCTAAAGTGCTTTATTTTGCTTCAAACAAATGATTATATCAAGATATTATCGGCCATCTAACCTATGTTTTATTTCAGTTTTATAACTTTTTAATATTCTAATGTGATGAAGACAATCTTGAAGGATATAATGACAGAAAAAGATTTTTATGTTGAGGAAAGTCAAATGTGCCAGTCCTTCTGTGCCCTCTTACAGGAGTTTCCTATACGTGTTGTAACATGAGAGACATCATGGAACACACTGAACTACATTGTTCATTGTGTTGTCGTGCTCATACCCCTAACAGTATGTTCGTCCTGTGTTAATTTAAAAGAGTCTCGATAAAGATAATTGAAAAAACATCTGTATCAATTTAGTGTATGTTTGTGCTTTGTGAGAGTAGCTTATTTCCTCCTCTGTAGATTGCGTAACACTTCCGTGTGTGTTCCCCATGAAGGGATCCGGCACATTACTCTAAAAGGCTGGCAGTGTTGTAAGGAGGTAGGCCTACATGCCCCAGTTGAATAACCAGCTTGACCAATCAGAGGAGAGGGGTCTGTCCTGGCAATCCAATAGAGTTTGGCACTGTTGTGCTACTGGAGATGAAATAACGTCACATACGTTTTGATTGCAATCGGATGACAGACTGTTTATTGGGAAATATACTGCAGAATGCATGACTCAGTATACGTAGGGTAACGAAAGACCTGAAGAGATAAGATAAGTTTATAGGAATGTTGTTGTATACGTGGGTAAATAAAAGAGTCACAAGATAGTTTTAGGAGACACAACACAAAATGCAGATAGGAAAAAAACGGACAACAAACGGATCAACACTTAACCAGTGTCTTGCGATTATCAGTGCCATATGTTTAGAAAGGTTAAATTATGCTTAGCAATTGGTTTAACCTAGTAGAGGGGGTCAAAGGCAAAATGACCTGTTGAGGCCGTCTGCATAATATTTCCCCCACAGTCAGAGACACGTTGCTTTGGTGTAAAGGCAAAGAGTAACATTCTGTCTAGTAGCTACCCTTAGTTATGTCATTATAACATGAAATAACTTCAAAGTGAAACAGTGCCACTGTTAAGGTATTATTATTATAAATATATCCATCTGGGCTGACCTCTCCTGACTAAATAACTTACTTTGAGCTTTTGAGCAAATCTCTGGTTAACAAAACATTCAAAGCAGTGCTTTCACGTGGATCTTTGCGATTAAACTGTTTTACAGATCTGTCCACACAATTAACTGGTCGATTATTTAACAAATGTGTTAGCCGACTAAGAATTTCTTGAGTCGAGGACAGCACTACTTTTCTTTGCAACAATTTCACATTACATATTGTATAACATTCTCTTGCACTATTTTATTTTATCTGTTTTATTTGTTTTATGTCCTATATATATTCATGTTGCACTGTTGGAGGACCCTTTTTCATTGCCATATCTACACTGTAGCTAATGTGTACATGACAATAAAGCCTTTAATTGAATATTATTCCTGCATTTGCTCTTTCTAGTGTACAGCTCCTATTTCAACATGCCTTGCCCGGGTGTGGGGTGTCTCTTTTGAAACGGCCCCTTCTTGTTTACTCCTGTTTTCCAATAATTTCTTTGAAAGTATTACTTCAAATAGAGCATGGGCTGGGTCAGGAACTTGTATTGTACTTCATGTCATACGGGACTGTACAAATACACTTGACTCATCAGGCCTTTTGAGTTGAGTATGTTACATAACCGGTCTGGTTGCACATATGGCACACATTAAGGTTGAATCTGATTAACCGTGCTAGGTTTGGAGCATTAGTACACCACTTCCTACTCTGTGAATTCAGAAATATGAATGAAAAAGCATTACTTACTCCATGTCCTTCTTCTCTGCCTCCTCTTGTGTCAAGTCCTCTTCAACACTATAGTCCAAAACTGCCCCAACACCAAAAGACTGGTTCTTCCTGATTAAAGGTTTGATGGAGTTGTGGTCTTCCCCTGCCACAAACTGACCATAGAAGGTCAACTTCATGATCTTCTCAAACATCCACTGACCAAACACCTTCTTAGTCAGGTCCATCAACTGAGAAAAACAAGAACAATTATAGTAATTATTATTGTATTATAACAGGAGACTCCATTAGGTAATAGGACATTCTACTCAATGCAGTACTTGTGCCTTTACAATTTGCCTCAGTAAGAGCAGTACAAACACTTTGATGTTCTTAAACTTAATTTAGGAAACTAACTCAACTCACCTCTTTGTTCTTGTCAACAAGGACATCAATAGTGCAGAGCTTGAAGACCAGCAGACTTCGAAGCAGTTCAATGTTTCCTTTGCTTCTGTAGGCTTCCTGTGTGTTGTCGAAGTCGATGCTAATTTTATTTAACAGTGTCTTTTTTACATGTGTGCCCTGGCTCATGAGTTCCACTGGCTCGGCTTCCACCACGCTGCAGCCATCGATCTGTTGATGCGTCTCTTCTTTGCTCTTGGTGGATGCCACTGTTGATCGACATCTTCCCGGTGATATGCGTACATTCCTCACATTGCCCGGGTTCGCCCTAACAAGGGCTGCTGCGAACTTAGAGCAAGACATTTACTTTTATTTTCGAGTTACAGACAACAAAACACGAGCTTCCTCTCCTCGCTGTGCTGTCGCTGTGAGGTTGCCCTGGGAGCGGGCGCTGGGTAGTTTATATTTAAAGTCATCTCGCGCAGAGGGGCGGTGCATCATATGTTACATGACGCTGCCTCCTGGCTCTGCACGCTCACACACACACACACGCACACACACACACACATTCACACAAACACACTGACGCTTTTGCACATTCTCGTGCTTGATCCAGGGCCGCCCCTGGCTAACTTGGGGCCCCAAGCGACATTGTGAGATGAGCCCCCCCCCCCCCCCCCCCCCCCCAACCGACAGGAGTGAAAACAATTTTTTTGGAAACAAAGTAGGCTACTTTGCAAATATAATTCCTGTTTATTATTATTATCAACAGTTACTTTTGTATACAGTGAGGTAAATGGTAAATGTGCATGTATGTCGTTCAGTATGCGTTTACAGGTGACTACGTCTGCATTTCCTGCCAAATACTAGCCTCAAAAAGATTAAAATATAATTAATGCAAATAAATTACTTCTACTAATAATAATAATCATAATCAATTCAATAATATAAATACTATATTATTTTATTATAATATAGTTGTAATATAGTCAAGATAAAACATGCTTATGACATGCTCAAAAACTGATATTTCTTAAATCTGTATTCTAGTTCCCTCTGTCAGCAATGGATCAACAACTACACACACATTTATATCAGTATTTCTCTGTGTTGTGGTTGACATGATGATGACTGTTAGGAGTTAAGGAGAGAGGCTGAGGGTCACCATGATGATGACTGTTAGGAGTTAAGGGGAGAGGCTGAGCATCACCATGAAATGTGCAAATTGACATAAAAATGAATAAAAGGGGAAAAAATGCTCCATGTCTTTTAGACTGTAAACTTTAACTGTTATGTAAGCCAACTAGACAGACAGTGTATCACTCTTCCTCCAGTACATTAGCAGATAAGAGGTATCACATACTTGAATGAATTGTAAATAAAGAATGCTGGACATAACTGCATCTCCATTAGGCTATATGCTCTGCAGAGACTGCCTTCTTCATGTCGTGAATTGCAGCTGATGTTTTAATATGGCAATTGGCTATTTGACTTATACAACATTCGCAAGTTGTACATTTGACTCATACAATAACCCACCTTCGAGTGATGCTCTAGTTTCTTCATGTTTTGTTTTTTTCCCCTCTTTCTTGCGCCGGACTGAAACTGTCTTTTCACCGACATCTCTTCACCTGCACTAGTGGCCGTATCAAAGCCGTGATTGGTCAGATGTGAATTCATTGCAACGGTGTCGGGTTACAGACGTGCTCCCCTTGTCACACCTCACTCTCACTCTCGCGGGGGGTGCACAGAGAACTGAGCGGAGAACTGCACACAGCAGCTGAGGCCCTCTGGGCGGGGCCCCCTGCGCAAGGCGGGGCCCCATGCAGCCTGCGTGATTGGCCTGTAGGGAGGGGCGGCCCTGGCTTGACCTCAACGCTTCTTGGAAAACAGAGAGAGATTAAAGCTTAATTTTTCCATAGCAAGTAGTTTGGAGTACTAATCAGTAAGAGAATAAGGAAGGATGTACATATTTATTTATGGACTTTTTCTTTATATAGCAGATTTTCATATGAATAAGAAAATGTAACCGGGTCATATAGCATTCGGTGCCATTTAGGTCCCCACCACATTATATCATATATTTTGTATTTAAAAGGTCTAATGCTTATTTGTTAAAAGCTTGGTTTTACATGTGTATACCCTCTACCATAAAACAACAATGTTATTTAGGCAGGATATTCAAAATCCGAAATAATTAATTTTAGCACAAGTAGGCCAAATTGCTGTGTCCCAAATCATGTTTGCTCAACTTCTGTAACAGATATACAAAAGGAAATCAAAGAAATACAAACAAATTCTACATTGTTGTCACTGTTGTACCCTTTTGCTAATATTCCTCACCAAATTGAAATTGTTGTTATTAATTCATTTTTATTGAAAATAAAGTGTGTGTCCCCTGTTTGAATGTCTCCCCTGTTACTCTGATTTGAATCCCTCTGGACCAGGGGCGGTTCTAGGGGGGAAGGGGGGCCAGTGCCCCCTAGCACTGATCTCTGACCCCCCTGTGCCCCCCCTAACAATGAAAAGTTATTTTTTTTTAAATGTATATTTTCTGGTACTCGGTTTGCCAAAAACAGCAGGATTTTGTTGCTGTAATGTGAGATTGTGCAGACACCCTTATGTAAAGTAGAGATGTAACTGTTCATTGCCTTTATTTTTATATAGCTAACAATATTGGATTCCTGGAGCTACCGTAGCAATAAGAAGAACGTTGTCGAAATGCGTAGTCTGCCGGCGTATAAATGCTACTCCTGGACAACAACAGATGGCGGATTTGCCCCTGGATAGAGTCTCTCCTGATGAACCTCCATTCACATATGTTGGAGTTGATTATTTCGGACCCTTTGGAGTGAAGCGTGGAAGGAGCATTGTGAAACATTATGGCGTCATTTTCACATGCTTAGCAATAAAAGCAATTCACCTTGAAATGGCATCATCTCTTGACACTGATTCATTCATCAATGCGCTACGGCGCTTTATAGCTAGACGTGGTCAAGTCAAAGAACTCAGATCTGACAATGGCACTAATTTCGTAGGATCCGAACGCGAGTTGAAGGAGGCAATTGAAAGTTGGAATCAAGGTCAGATCCACAATATACTTCTCCAGAAAGGAATTCATTGGATCTTCCATCCCCCAGCTGGCTCACATCATGGAGGTGTTTGGGAAAGATTAATCAGATCAGTACGAAAGGTTCTCAACTCCACTCTGAATGTACAAAGTCTCGACGAAGAGGGACTTAACACAGTCTTATGTGAAGCAGAAGCTATTCTCAATAGTCGTCCAATCACCAGAGCTTCTACAGATCTAAACGACCTAGAAGCACTGACACCGAATCATCTTTTGCTCCTTAAGACAAGACCATCCCTGCCACCAGGACTGTTTCAAAAGGAAGACATTTACGCTCGCCGCAGGTGGAGACAAGTTCAGTATATGTCATATTTATTCTGGAAAAGGTGGATTAAAGAATATCTTCCCCTACTTCAAGAACGACAGAAATGGTCAAAAATCAGACGCAGCTTCACACCAGGAGACATCGTGATCATTATGGATAACTCAGCGCCTCGGAACTCCTGGCTTACTGGAAAAGTTGCTGAGACCATCGTTGACAAAAAGGGACTCGTGCGTATGCTTCGGATCAAGACCAAGACTGGTTTCCTGAGCAGACCAATTAACAAAGTTAGCCTTCTTCAGGAGTCAGAGGACTTTTGCCATGTCTAAATGGACTATTTTTGCCTATTTTATTTTTTGTCTCCTACCCCCTGCACACACACAAACCTAATCATTTTTATTGATACTGATTAGTGAGAAAAGATTATCACTTTTCCAAAAAGACTGCAACATATAAACTCTGAACAAATAATCCAAGAAAGAGATCTGAACATATATTTTGTGTGTATTGTCATTTATTATAGTAATTATAATTTTGCGAAATGATAATTAGGGGCCGGTATTGTAGGTACCATAACACTACTTAGCTCAAGTTCATTATTTGTATTATCATTATTATTTACGTCACCTTTATTTGCTTGTTGAGCACTTCCGGTAATTGTCACATGGGTGTGGTTTGGTTTATAAGTTACCTGTTTGATGTCGAGTGCACATGACAGAGGGTGAGCTTGTGCTGTCATTTTTTCTGTTGACTTAATGTGGCGACTCAATACCCAGTTACATTTGAGTCGCCAAGAGGCTAAACTTGGCTTTAAACTGTGACGCGTTTTCGAAAAGAAAGTCCATGTTGAAGCAATATAGTTGTAAGGATATTTAATAAACAAAATCAAAACATAGTAACTATGGACAAAAACGGTCAACAGAAAAAATTACAGCACAAGCTCACCCTCTGTCATGTGCACTCGACATCAAACAGGTGACTTATAAACCAAACCACACCCATGTGACAATTACCGGAAGTGCTCAACAAGCAAATAAAGGTGACGGAAATAATAATGATAATACAAATAATGAACTTGAGCTAAGTAGTGTTATGGCACCTACAATGGTGTTAGTGCAAACATTGCACTATAACTTAAGCTGAAGCTAACAGTAATAAGATCTATCTGAAATAAATAAGTGTACTGAAACAAATACCAATAACTGTATTGCATTTTTTTCTTATGCGCAATTACTTCATACTGTCTAGTTCTCTTTTTCGTCCTGCATTTATTGTGCCCCCCTCAGAAAATAACTGGCCCCCCAATGGCCCCCCCAGTAAAATTGGTCTAGAACCGCTATTGCTCTGGACACGCCCCTTTACTATTCTACTATTTGTATGACTCAAGAAGAAGAAGGATACATTTTGAGTGGGAAAATCATCTTCAATAAGCAGAGTGAATGCGTTCTTCCTTCAACGTTTTTTTTACATTACATGTTACTTGTTTGACGCTTTTATCCAAAGCGACTTACATACTCAATGTGGACAATCCCCACAGAAGCAATTTTAATGTTTTAAAGAACTTAACTGTTGCGGTAAAGCATAACATGTCCATCCTGTTATGCTCATTTTGAGTGGAACTGATCAATTGTTTTACATTTAGAAAATATGGTGAATATATCTATCAAATATGTTTCTGTTGTCACCAAGTGCTAGCTTGATTATCATCACACAAGTTTGGCATAAAATGTGTTACGATCTGTCTGTGTTGTGTTTTGTCTTGTCTTTTTCTGTCTTTGGTTTCCTGTTTTATTTTGTAAAAGTGTTCACCTCCTGTTCTATTTCGTATATGTCTTCGCCCTCTAAGGCTATCGCTATTGGGTTATCCCTCTGCGCCCCCGCGCAGCACTGAAACACTTGTAGTCCACGCCCACCCGCTAGGTGGGCCCCACCCTTGGGCCTCCTTCCGGTATAAGTAGGAAGGGGGCCCGGCAATCTGCTCCCTCTTTTCTTCAGCAAACCAGCACAGTTACTGAAGCACAGCAATTGAGAATCATCAGGACAACTGCGTCCGTGATTGTCCCTCATGTGGCTCTGGGTTCATAATGAATTATGAGCAGCAGAGATAAAAGCAGTATGCGAATCCTGCTGGGGGTCAGAGCACGCGTACGCGGCTCTAAACCAGCAGGTATGCGCACACTGCACTCGTCTCCCCTCGGGCGACGGGAAGCGGAGAGCGGACGCTCTTGCTGCTGTGATCGAGGAGGACGATTGGCCCGTCGAGGCTTACAAGCACTTGGACGGGGCCTCGTGTCCCTGGGGCCGAGTGCCGGGCAGGAGTCCGAGGAAAAAGGTAACTCCTGCCCCGCCTCCCTCCACAGTTCACCGTTCGGTTCTCCCCTCCATCCTCTCCCCCGGACAGGGGAGACAGAGTCGGAGCAGGGTGCCAGCTTTGCGGCCGAACATGCTTTCCCCCTCTCCGTCACCACAGCGCGGCGGCGAATATCATCGCACGGCTCTCAAACTTGGTGGGGACACTGGTAGAGCTGTCCACAGGCAGAGGAAATCAGCAAGGCGGCCAGCACGGCGCTCATTCTGTGCGCGTCCGTCGCTGTCTCCAAGGCGAGGATTTCCGCGTGGGTGACACAGATCCAGCGCCACCTCGGGCTGAAGTAGGCATCTGTTACGGAGACGGCCAGAAAAGTGCTACTGGACGCTCCAATCAGCCCGGACGGGCTGCTCGGACCCCAGTTCCACGCCATGGTGGAGTCCATGAAGACGGCCGCGGAACAGGCGGACGACATTCGCCAGCATGTGCAGCTGGCTCCAGCCGGCTGAGCTGCCACAGCGGCATCAACGCCCGCAGCGGCCACAGGAGGCCGTAAGCGGAGAGACGCCCACAGCAACCACCTCGGCGTCAGACTCGCCCTTCGGCGGCTGCAGGGGCTTCGTCCCACGTCTCCGCTCCCCCGCCACCCCAGAGACTGGGTCTCCCGGTGGCGTGTCAAAGGGGAGTGAGGCTCCCCCGCTCCTGGTCTGCTCCGCGAGAGCCTCCGAGGAAGCAGAGCCGGTAATTAAGCCGGCTGCCACTAATCTGGTGATTAAGTAGACAGCAGGGCTCCCTGCAGAAGCCTGCTGGTTTTAACCAACACATCCTCACTCCCAGGTCGGCCTATGTTGACGTTATGTCAAGTCCCCTGTGTCGGCTTTTTCCAACGCAGGGGGGGGGGCCTTAACGTCCATTTTCAACGCAAGGGGGGGGCCCTTAGCGTCCATTTTCAGCTTTCCGGTATGTCCATATGCTTCTATGGACGCTCATGGAAGCATGGCATTCGTTTGTGTCGGCTGCCCTTAAAGGCAATGTGAGCGTCCATTCTCATTGGATAACGGAGAATTGTACACCCGGAAGTAAGTATTCCCCTTACTGTCGATTGATTTTACAGTGATATCTGCACTACTCATCGACTAAAAAACACCAGATTACCCTTGCTAATTACACAACATTGATTGGTTTAAATTGTGTGCAATGCTTTTGTATTTTTCCCCTTCGATTCGGAGAAACAAATATTTTTTCGGAGTAAAGGATGGCAGAAGACACTACACTACCCAGAATCCCCAGCTATCGTTTGGACTACACCATGTGCTCTGTTTGACAAACCGTGATAGTCCTCAAGCTCTGTGATTGGAGAGTGTGCTCCGAGGGTTGCCGAGCCTCGAACAGCACTTAAAATGGGATGGAACCACGGCAGACTGTCCAAAACTGGATTTGAACGAGTCCACCGCGTCACACAAATTCTGTGTTTTATATATTTAAGAATTCTGTGTTCTTTATTTATTGATTGTTCAATACCTGACAAGGCCGGAGATGAAATATCTACATACATCTGTTATGACCTGGCTCAAAAGGCCACAACAAAAAGGAGACACACCATGTCAACGGTTATCAAAACATGTTTATTTAAAGGGAAAAATCCAAATTAAATGAAGTGCAACAATAAGTAAGGCAGTGGACGTCAGTGGTATCAGTAGTGTAAATGCAGGGTGAGGGTTGCATGAATGTGTATGGGTGAGAGTGTTGAGGTGCACAAAGTAAAGCAACTAAAGTAACAACCATATATACTCAACAACACCAGGGGCCTGTACTACGAAGCTGGTTCAACCTAACCTGGATATGTTTGAGTTAGCCGGTTGGCCTAATCCAAAACATACGCGCTCTCGCTAAACGGTACTACGACGCGGGTTATCAAGTGGATCGCTCAAGCCAGCCGTGTCCTATCGAGTTAGGTGCGCGTTCACATAAAAGGGGTGGTATTTGGAGCATTCGACCAATCATAAACATCGAGAAGCGCACTGACAGCGCAGCGCGTCATACTTCCTGAATGAAAAGTCAACTATAATATTAGACATATGAAGAAGTTAAACTTTAAACATCCATGACTTAAACACTTTATCTAGGATAAAAGCCACAGCTGCACCTGCAAGGTGAATACAGCTGGTAAAAGAAAAAGTGTTTGAATGCGTACATTAACAGGTTTATGATATCACTGCCCCGTCTAAAACACGATCTGACTTTAATTACATTTGACTCGAGTGTTTCGTCAACTTAATGTGTTGCTTAAAATAATACTTCTGCATACAGTATGTGACACTGTGAGTGTTGCACGGCCAGATACGGCTCAGCTGACTCAGATAAGAAAATATATGATACATTATGAAGTGATATCCTGCGGACTGCACTTAATGTTACTCTGATCCGGTTACTTATGTTGTGGCAGATTTCTTAACGCTAATGTTAAATAGTCAGATTGCTCTGAAGATGGGATGTGATATTCTATTAATGTTCACGTTCACACAGTCGGTGATTTTTGCCGGCCGTCTTTCCTGCAACGGCAGCTTTTCTGTATTTCCTTTCTCCTGTAATATGACTTGATCGCTTTAAACTCCGCACACTGAGCTGATTGGTCAGCAAGCTGTGCTTTCACTGAGTTGAGCTCATAGCCTGCAACCTAACCTGGTCCCGACCAGGTTAGCCGCTAAGCATAAATTACCATGGAGATCTAGCCTGCTAAAAAGAGAACCAGCTTCGTAGGACCGGAAAGCCGGAGTTTTCCTTGAATTTAGCCGGCTAAGCGAAAATCCTGCTTCGTAGTATACCCCCCAGGTGTCTGCAGGGGAAAGCTGAGCGAGAACAGAGAGGAGCAGAGAGGCTTCAAATAGCTGCAGGACACCAGACCCAGGTGCCCTGAGTTACTGTAATCAATGCAATCACTGGAGCCAATGCAGCACAGACAGAACAGCCACACCCTCTCTACTGATGGACCCACAGGGGCATCACAACATCTTATAAGAGTATAATACATTATGTATAATATCAGTTAAAATTAGTGCTTCAACATAGTTAACATTGCTGGAGGTATGCACAAATATTGATAGATGTCTTGTAATGCACTATTGAGGAACCTGCTACCCAAGTTTTTCATTCAATGCATAACTACACCATAGTTGTGTAGGCCTATATGATATGTCGATAAACCTTAGAAAATCTTGAAATCTTGAAAGGGATGTGCAAAATAGTCATTATATACAGTCTTTAATTAACTATTAGTAGAGAATAACGAGTAATGAATATATTTTATAGGGATCCTATTAATATCTAATAATAAAAATAATGAAATTCAATAACATGCTTTAACCACTAGGTGTCCCTTTATATCAGCTGTGCACCTTTATGGTGTAAATACAGCCTATCTACCAATTGGATCAAATATAAAAGTCAGCCGAATTAGTGTTGATACTGCAAGGAGACGTATTGTGTGAAAAGAAATGTAAGATGTTGTTTAATGGCGGATATATTTATGATCCACGTCACGTTTTCAGTTCCTCATGTTTGTCTAGAGGTCTTCTCATCAGGGCTATAAATACAGAACTACGGCAGATATGTAATATGTAATGCAGCCGAACCGTGTATTACAATGCCGGTATGTGATGACTTTCAAAGAGAAAAGCAAGCACACTCGGAATAAAGTATTATTTTATTTTTTTTAAATGTCTGTTTCCGGTATTTGTTAATGACGATGTGCTCTAAGATGTGAGACTGGAATTGCACAGGAGAAAATAACGTAGGCTATCTTTAGATGCGGATTTTGTTAAACTAATATGTTTGCACTGTGGACCAACACTATACATTGACGGGGAAGGGGATAGCAATAAAGATAACACCATTAAACAGTTACACAACATAACAGAAATAATATCGATAGCAGCGTCCCTAGCCAACCTTGGTAACAATGAAAACGTTATGGACGCAATTTCTTGAAGTAATCTTCGTAATAACTAGCAAACTAAAGATCATGTACATCCACTGCACACATATTCTGAAATAACAACTAATATTTCTCGCATCAAATGACATTAAAACGCATTTTAATGGCCAAACTAACTTTAAAATAGGCATTTTCCACCGAGAATAAAACGAAATGTTTTTTTTCTGCAGGGAGAAATGTGAAGATCACGTGATTAATAGACAGCAGAGCTCGCTGCAGAAGCCTGCCGGTTTTAACCTATCGGTTAATAACCTGCAGAGCTCGCGGCATTCCTCTGTCCGAGATACGCCTCCTACACACGGTCATAATAACCCATGAGCGCCGTTTTAACGCCTCATGTGGACAGCACTGCACACACCTCCACTCATCCCCTGAGCCAGGGTTTCCGTTAGCCGGTAATTACCGTTTTTTAGCTGGTAACATTTATTAAAAACCGGTAAATTCAAAACCTGCCGGTCAAAATGTCTGGTAATAATTAGGGAGTCTCCGATCGATCGGCCGGCGTGAAGTGTGAGTGAAGTGTAACGGACGCGAGAGAGATCAGATCAGCTGCTGAGTCTGACCGAGACAGCAGCTCTGCATAATCACCTGAAGCCCCGCCCTCTGTTTAGCGAGCTGCAGGAGCTGCTTGAGAAACTGACGGGCTGTCAGGAGAGAGAGGGAGGGAGAGGGGAAAAGACAGGATCCGTTTCTCCCGTGTTATTATTCAAAGTTAATGTAAACTTTTGAATAATGTACTTTATCTAAGTAGTTTGTTTGAATGTAATAATTATGGTGTTTGTTGTTTGTGGAATCATTTATTGAAAAATGAATCTGAATTTTTCGATCTGTTACGATTATAAACTGAAGCAATATAAAAATGAGCCCTGTGAACTGAGTTTTAAACTGAAGCATATCTGCTCATAGTCCGGTAATTACCTGCTAACGGAAACTCTGCTACACAACTCTTATTATTAGGGCCTGAGCACGTAGTGCAAAGACCTATTGAAATCGTCAGTATTATTATTCTTCTGTTACCGGTTCTGCACTTTCGACCTGTTTTTGAGGGGGTTACGACACTATTCATGTAGCGACATTTGGCAACGCCGCCAGGACCGGTGAAAATGTTAACATTCTGGATTCGATGGGAGAAAATGTTTCAACTTGCTCTCTAGCGCCACCTGTGTAACTTCAGTGTTTCGAAAAATTTACAAAGTCGCAGCGTAAGTCTGACGGACCTGAAATTTTGCACACTTATCCGGGTGGAGCAGCTCTACATATTATCCTCTCATATCCCGAAGCTCCGCCTACTTTGATTTTTTTTAAATTAGCATAATGTGAAAAACATTGAAATATTAACTTAAATTCCAATTTCTTGATTTTCCAAACCAAACTTAGTGCACAGCATCAATGGAGGGGCAGACACATTACCGTACAAAATGAGCACGAGGTGTGGAAAAATGTGGCCGACATCAATCAAAACGTATTAGCAAAAGGGTGTGGCCTACACATAAATGCTCACAATTCATCCAAAATGTATCCAAATATCACAGATTTCAGTGGATAGGTTCAGTGTGTCTTGGGGAATAGGCACAACAAACAATGTTCATTTCGGACAATAGGGGGCGCCAAAAACACAACTAATTTATATCTCAAGAACCGATGGACTAAAAAAATATATATTGTCATAGACATACTGGCAGGGTGAGTATAAACTGAGATTTAAAGGGTCGCAACCAATGAAAAATGCGGGCGTGTCCTATTCAGTTTTTTTCTCGAAATCGAAGGGTTAAAAAATGTACCGAGCCATAAGTAGGGGAGAAAATGAGTTACGGCCTTTAAATTCGGAACGCATGTCACAGCCCACAACCTTTTCCAGACTGTAGAAAAAAATCGGACGTTTTAGCAAATATGTCTCAGTAGCGCCCCCTATTGTGCGGTAGTCAAATATAGTTTCTTCGAACTACCCGAAACTTGGCACAGAGATTCCTCATGGAAATGCGGACATATTTCAAAATAGCTTCCATTATCTCCGCCCCCCATGAAGTCGGCCATTTTGAAATATGTCCATTTTAAGCGCATTTTCGCATACTTGTCCTAGGAAAATGATCGGAAACATTTCAAACCAGGACAAGATCAGCCCATATCCAATGTGATGCTAAATTGCGAATGAATAGTCGACTGCTCAAACGGGGAGCTCGTAAGCTAACGGAACATGTACCAATTTTGACGATTTAAATGCCACAAAATCGTTAAAATGACTTTCGGACGCAAAACTTGGAACACACGTCACAACCCACGTCTTTTTCCAGACTGTACAAAAAAAATGTACATTTTTGTACACCAGCTCAGTAGCGCCCCCTATTGTGCGATAGTCACATATAGTTTCTCCAAACTACCCCAATCTTGCCACAGACATTACTGATGGAATTGCGGACATATTTCAAAATAGCTTCCATTAGCCCCGCCCCCCAGAAAGTCGGCCATTTTGGAAAATCTGTGTTATTCATGCATTTTAAGCGCTTTTTCGCAAACACCTCCTCGGGAAAAGATCGGGAAAATTCCAGTCCAGGACAAGTTAAGCCCATATCCAATATCATGTTAAATTGCGAATAAAATAGTTGCTAGCTCAATCGGGGCGAACGTAGGCTAACAGAGAATGTACCATTTCTGTACCAGTCTCAAATGACTTTTTTTTTTAATATTTTTCCAGATATTCACGAAACGCTGTATACACATTACTATTATGATGGCACACAAATGTACCAGCAACAGCTCTGCTTATTAATTTCTGACATTAACCATAAACACCGAATACATATAAAACTCCTAAACAATGTATGGTGAAATGTTTTCCATCTTTGTTTTTCTATCTACGACTACAAACAGTATTTCAACTACAAGCAGAACAGTAACACATCTTTCTATGCAATACAATAGAACAGTATGTGTTCACAGCCAATCCATGATTTAATGAGTATTTCCTTTGTGCCAAGAGCTGATTTAGTATATTGCATCAACGACCTTTTCAATTAAATTGACAATTCTTTTGTGTAATTAATAGTGTGTGAAACCAGGCAGAGTGAGTGACATGGTGTTCATTTCCACTATGCTAAAGCAGTTTACAGTTGCTGACGGTGTAAGGTAATATATATTGTCCTAAGTAATTGTAGCTGTGTTCAAAGGAGTACACGTTACAAGGCCGTGCGGGGGGAGCTGCCAGACCCAGATGTCCTCAAAGTCAGCGAGGTATACAAGGACCTCTCAGCAGACATCTCACCATGAAAAAAAACGAATGGCTCACTACTCAACTCAATCTTGTGCACAGAGCCTATAGAACACATAATTTAAACCAGCAGGATGTAAACAGAGGAGAACAGCCGGTCTGATTTAGTGCCATGTGATTATCCTGTAATGAGTAACATACACAGTGTTGATCGACTATATAAACAGTTCATTTATTGTCTCGATACATGTGTTGTGTAAGACATTTTAATCAATTTGATACGTCAATATTAAATGTACCTTTATTTTGAAAAACTTTATTGTGAAGGACAAACCGGATGTCACATTTCCGGTATTGCCGGTTTAGGGAGAGACTTAATTCAGGTAGCTTGCCTTGGCTGTCTGTGTGCGCGGAGGTTTTGTCGTCAACAGACTCATTAAACTACCCACTTCTCGGTACATAGAAACCCTGCTCCACGGTGTCAAACGTGAGTAATATCGCAATTGGTGTGTTATACTGAAATGTGTTGACCTATACTTTATACTTTATTTATATATATGTATGCTTTTCATTGGAACACGCCGTGGGTGTGTGCAGTGCTAATGCTAATACCTAGTGCCACTTGTTTTGATGTACGTTTTTGTTGGTAACCTCGCTAGTTTGTATCTTTTAGTGTTAAGGTGGGCACCGTTAGATTCTGTGTCTCCTTGCGGTCATAAACAATGTCTTGGATGTTGAGCTAGGATAAGTAATAAGGGAGCTAGGAGTGATTTTCGGTGCAGTAATAGGTTAGCATTTTTCGCTCGGGGCTAATTCAGAGGCTCACTGTTAGCATTGTGTGTTTTTTGTGAAAAAATAAATGAAAAAGATCAGTTAAATTAGTTTTTTTCCCGTTCTATGGATATAAAATATTCATAGTTTATTAAATATTAAGCTTCCTTAGACGTTGTTTCCTGAAAATGACGCGATGTCGGGTCCGTGGGGCCTAAGAGGATAACAGAGTAGCCTCTGTTTTATTTTTATTTTATTTATTTTTTCACAACAGTTGTATTTGGATGGAATGAATACCTATAGTGATAATTCAAAGTAATAAAATGATTTTTACAGTGAAAACGTTCAAATGGAACTGATGGTTCCCAAATTACCCAGAGGTGAGGTGGACTTTATTTTTCTAAACCTCTCTAAAAAGGTCAAATTTCACTTGTTTTGCATCAATCTTGATACAGGGTACTTATTATATGTTATAGTTTGGATTCCTAAAGCTTTTAGTCTACTAAACTCATTATTCAAGGGTGGTTTTCACTATAAGTAATGTGTTTTTGTTTAGGCGGACATTAGAATTTACATGTTTTTACTATGTTCCATCTGAATTTACTTTAAAATAAAAACATCTCTATTGTACGGTGGCCCTGAAGTGCAAGAAACCACAGCATTTCACAAAACACAACAGCATTTCACAAAACACAACAGCATTTCACAAAACGCCACAGCATTTCACAAATCGCCACAGCATTTCAGAAAACACAACAGCATTTCACAAAACGCCGCAGCATTTCACAAAACGCCACAGCATTTCACAAAACACCACAGCATTTCACAAAACACTGCAGCATTTCACATTGGACGGAAAGGGTATTCCTTAGGGAGAACACTTATTGTTTGTGATATTGTTTGTGGACAGAGCCAGCCAGAGAAGCACTGCTGTGATTGGTTGTTTTTGCTGCCAATCAAGAAATGACTTTGTGATTGGACCAACACATCAGCCATTAGCTGTTAGCACACACTCAGAGCTCACAGCTCCTCATATCTGTTCAGAAACTGGACAAAAGTTAAAGATATGCAAAACACAGACTGTCTATGTCATGGCGAATACAGTCGCTGCTTTATTTATGTCTGTATGATGTTGTTGTGAGTGTGGACGGAGCAGCTACAGGTTAGTTTAGCCTGATCGATCCGATTCCGATAGGATTTACATGGAGATCCGGCCGTCTTTTTTGAATCACAGGAGTAAACACAGAATTAATGCTTTATTAATTCATGGTTTTTAAGGGGCTTATCTCCATGTAAATACTATGGTAGACTACCCAGTTACTAAATCAGCCTACTATCACCTAAAGAACATATCTAGGATTAAAAGACTAATGTCACAGCAGGATTTGGAAAAACTTGTCCATGCCTTTATCTTCAGTAGACTCGACTACTGCAATGGTGTCTTCACAGGTCTCACTAAAAAATATATTAGAAAGCTGCAGCTGATTCAGAAAGCCGTTGCTCGAGTCCTCACTGACACTAAGAAAGTGGATCACATCACTCCTGTTCTGAAGTCTTTACACTGGCTTCCTGTGTGTCAAATAATAGATTTCAAAATACTGCTGCTGGTTTATAAAGCACTGAATGGTTTAGGCCCAAAATACATTACTGACCTCCTGCTAAACTATGAACCATCCAGGTCTTCAGGGACTGGTCAGCTTTCTGTCCCCAGAGTCAGAACTAAACATGGTAAAGCAGCGTTCAGTTATTATGCTCCAAATATCTGGAACAAACTCCCAGAAACCTGCAGGTCCGCTGCAACTCTGACTACTTTTAAATCCAGGCTGAAGACTTTTCTTTTTGTCGCTGCTTTTAATTAAACTATTCATATCTTAAACTGCACTGTAACTTTTATCCATGTACTTTTTCTTGTAATGTTTAATTGAACTATTTATATTTTAGACTGCACTGTAACTTTTATCCATGTATTTTTCCTTAATGTTTATTTATGTTCTTTTTTAATGCTTAATGTCTTTCATTTCTTTTTTTGTAAAGCACTTTGAATTGCCTTGAGTTGAAAAGTGCTCTATAAATAAACTTGCCTTGCCTTGCCTTACCCAATATTCGCATCGCTCTAATCGCTTGAGTTTCACCGCGGCTGTCAGCTGTGTTTGCTCCTGTCATTCAAACAAGACGCGCTGGAGAGGGGGCGGGAAGTATCTCCATGTAAATCCTATAGGAGATACCAACTACAACAAAATGAACATATTTGACAGTGATTTAATTGTAATACACGTTTCAAAGTGATGCCGAAGTAACTAATACTGATAACGGTTAGTAAAAACCATGAATTAATGCTTTGACAAGTCTGCAGACAAGACGGCAGGCGAAAAGCTTTTAAAATGCGTGTTTTCAGAATGGAATCGGATCCATCAGGCTAAACTAACCTGTAGCTGCTCCGTCCACACTCACAACAACGTCATACAGACATAAATAAAGCAACGACTGTATTCGCCATGACATAGACAGTCTGTGGTTTGTACATATTTAACTTTTGTCCAGTTTCTGAACAGATATGAGGAGCTGTGAGCTCTGAGTGTGTGCTAACGGCTGATGTGTTGGGAGGGACCGGTTGGGACATATTGCGCTGTCGGACGTTGACCAATCACGAAGCGTCATTTCTTCACTGGCAGCAAAAACAACCAATCACAGCAGTGCTGTCTGGCTGGCTCTGTCCAATCATAAACAAGAAGTGTTCTCCCTAAGGAATACCCTTTCCGTCCAATGTGAAATGCTGTGGTGTTTTCTGAAATGCTGCGGCGTTTTGTGAAATGCTGTGGCGTTTTTTGAAATGCTGTTGTGTTTTCATTTTAAGTCATATGCTAATATTAACCAATACACAGCTTCAATTATTACTTTACTTACCTTGACCACATAACAGCTGTATTGAAGGTTTGCTTTTTGATCAATAAACACAACAACAAAAAGCAAACTCCACTGGTATGGAACATACATGGCCTAATATCAAGAGGAGATGCGTTTATTGAGTAAACAAACAGTCAAGGGCAGAACGTCTGCACAACCCACTGCACCGCACGCCACGGTTAACCTGTTAAGCCGGCGGGGACCCTGTTTTTTTTTTCCACGACACTGTGTCTCAGAGCATCTTAATATTTAAAAACCTATTAATGTGTTATACCAGATTAACGAGAAGAATCTCAGCTAACTGACGATAAGAACTATTTTTACCGAAACAAAACAAAAGTCTCACAAGAAGCGTTAGCATTAGCCCTTAGCTAAAACGGGCAGATGCTACTTCCGGTGCTAACTAGCAAAAACGACCTTTAAAACTTAATGTTTTCTGCACAAACTACATATCATCTGAAAGCTGATACTCCACAGATTATTTTTGTTATAAGTATCATCACTGTAGGACACAAACTCACTGAGCTATCAGCCAGAACAGAGAAGAAAAAAAAAAACAGTTTTCAAAACCATAACAATAAGTATGTCTTACCGTTGCTGTTTTGTGATCAAAGCTCTTGTTCAAGGGAATAAAAACGCTGCTTAAGGTTAATCCAATGTCTCTTAGTCACTTTAGAATTGTTCCTGATAATCTATCATTACATTCATGGCAGCAGAGTAGGTATAAAGTTTTGCAGTCCCGAGCTAATGCTGTCTCACGTGCTGTTACGCAAACCTCTCTCTACTGACGTAAGTGTTTAGCAGGACTTACTAACTGTCACTCGATTCTATTGGCTCTAACGGTGCAGAAAAGGTGTCAATCACCCAAATCGACCAATGGGTTCCCAAAGATCTGATCCTGCGTAGTATAACCTACGCCCGCTCCGGCTCCATTACGCATTACGCTGCCAGAAGGGAGAGCTTCACCACCGAGGCGGCAGAGCAGGTGCTAGAGATGCTAGCTGACGATAGCGGGGCTATGATCATACAGATGACTCTTCGTCGGATGATGAAGATCTCCTCAGCCAGACCTGGATCCGGGCAGTAGTGACTCGGATGTTGAACTTCCACCACGGGAAAGGTATGTAATCTCTCTGTTTTTTATATATTACTTATGTGTTTGGTGGAACTGCGTCACAGTGCTAGCTTAGCCAAGAAGCTACAGGAATGATTAGGCAAAATGCTAAATAGTTTTACTTGTCTTTTTGGAGTTACATTTTCTAAATGAATGGCCAGTGAATGAATATATACATGTGTTTACTTATTTATTTGGTGTAATATTATTTATTTATAGTCCAATATTATCCTTTTTATATATTACTTTGTGTTGGTGGAACTGCATCACAGTGTTAGCTTAGCCAACAGGAATGATTAGCCAAAATGCTAAATAGTGTTACTTGTCTTTTTGGAGTTACATTTTCTAAATGAATGGCCAGTGAATGAATATACATGTGTTTACTTATTTATTTGGTGTAATATTATTCATTTATAGTCCAATATTATCCTATAAGTATAAGCCAGGAATTAATCTAATCTCTTTGTTTTTCCACATTTGTTAGATGCAGCAGGACAAAGCCACACACCCAGAAGACTGTCAGGGAGCAGCTTGCTGCAGAATTGTTGGAGTTTGCTGAAGGCCCTGCTGAAGGCCCTGCATCTCCACCACCCCCTCCTCCACCACTCACATGCATGCCCGAGTATTATGGGGAAGATGCAGTCCGGGACACGAACGTTTGAGAAATTACGAACGGCTCATTTCGGAGGACACGCGCGCATCTGCTTGACGCCGGGACGACCAGCGACCCTCCCCTACAGGCGCTCGGACGCGAAGGCCCGCCCACAACTGCGTGCACGTCTGTGACCGCAGTTTTAATTATTATTGAAATATGACCGGTAAGTTTCAAATTTGTCCGGTAAAATAAAGTCTGCCCGGACATTTGACCGGCGAGAAAAAATCCTAGCGGAAACCCTGCCCTGAGCGTGTACACGCCTCATGATGACAGCCGGAGTGAAATGCAGCCTGTGGAGGCTTCCTCGCAGCCCTTTCGCCTCACGGGCAGTGACGGCGAGGGCAATGGCGTGGCTCGTCACCATGACGACCATTACGGCACATCACAGAGAAGCCAGAACGGGGGAAAGAGCAGTATTCCAGGCTGAGTGCCCAAGCGGCAGCGCCCGCAGCGCCACGGCGTCAGGGCTCGCTGCAGAATTCTGCTGGTTTTTAACCTATCGGTTTAATAAACTGCAGAGCTCGCTAATTAAGCCGGCTGCCACTAATCTGTTGATTAAGTAGACAGCAGGGCTCACTGCAGAAGCCTGCCGGTTTAACCCCTGTTAATAACCTGCAGAGCTCGCAGCATTCCTCTGTCCGAGATACGCCTCGTACACACGGCCTTAATAAACCCATGAGCGCCGTTATAACGCCTCATGTGCGCAGCACTGCACACACCTCCATCCATCCCCTGAGCGTGTACGTGCCTCATGATGACTCCGAAAGCCCGGAGTCGACGCAGAAAGTACAATCGCTGTTGAAGTCTAGAGCACAGACCTTGAACATGCGCCTTCCAACTGAGTGTATTATCCAGATGGACACCAAGGTACTTATAGGAGCTGACCTGAGTTATGGGTTCATTGTGGATAACCACCGGGCTAAGGTCACCCACTGCCTTTGGGTCCCACACCATCTCCTCAGTCTTCTTCACATTCAGCACTAGATGGCTAGAATCACACCTCTGCACAAATCTCTCTATTTCAGAGTGATAAGCCGATGAACTGCTGCCCTTGTGCATTAAGCCAAAGATAGCTGTATCATCTGAGAATTTGATGATATAATTCTCCGGGTGGGCTCTTGTACAGTCGTTTGTGTACAGAGTGAAGAGGACCGGGGAGATCATACAACCCTGGGGGGCTCCTGTACTGATGGTCCGGGGCTCTGAGAGGGCATTGTTGACCCTGACTTGCTGAGTGCGATTGGTTAAAAACGAAAAATACCATTTCAAGATAAAAGGATTTATATTGATCTTTATCAGTTTTTGAAGCAAGATATGAGGCTGCAGTATGTTAAAAGCCGAGCTGAAATCAACAACAGTAGGCGTACATATGCCTTAGGGTCTTCCAGGTGTTTAGTGACCAGGTGTGTGATGCTATTTAGAGCATCGTCTGTGCCACTCCCTTGCTTGTAGGCAAACTGAAAAGGGTCTAAATGTACATCAACCTCTTTCTTTAGCAGCGG